>NW_018164721.1:15998-17892 GCF_001263595.1 Phalaenopsis equestris | reverse complement strand
AGATGTCGATCTGAATGGGGAGCATTTCTGGTTCTTAAAATTATCCTCCCTTGGATCACTTGATCATGGTTAGCTTGGCCTTATGGCAGTTTTTGGCATGCTTCTATTCATTGTTTCTATGAATGAGTGGAAACAGTTTGATGGTCCAGCACCAAGGTTATGCGGCTTGTTATTTCACTTTCCTTGCCATTGAAATGTGTCGTTTCAACTGGAATTCAAATAGGCCTCTGGAGCCAATCTTTATGATGGTTTTGTTATACTCCCTTTTGTTGAAACTTAACAAGAGGCATTTACCATTGCTTAATTATAGAAAAATTTATTGTGTCATAAGATTATATCTGAAGAGAGAAAAAGAACTCAATACAGAGGAGAATTTTGGATGCCTCAAGTATTTCTGTTCATTCATTGCCTTTTTCTAATTTTGGATGGATGGTTTTGTGTTCTGTTAGGTCAGGCTCTGGGATGCTGAAAGAAGATGCTGCGTGGGAATTGGCAAGGGTCATATGGGAGATGTTGGAGCTGTTGTCTTTTCAAATAAGTGGAAAAACTTTTTTGTTAGCGGTAGTGGGTGAGCTATGTGAAGAATATTTCTTTTAATGTGTAATAATGTTTAAGTGCTTTTTCTTAACTCAATTCTGAATAGGGTTTTCCCTACTACAAGTAGGTTACTAACTCCCTTTTCTCAATTGTGAAGAGAAATGAGAGAAGAGAAAATCATGATATTCTTTCGGCAGCTGTGTATCTGTCATACGTCTTTAAAGTGATATTCTGTTCCAAATATGTTTTTTTCTGTTATAAAAAATTTTGCTGCTTTTTACAATTGTCATGTTGGATTTCAAGTATTTTTACATATCCCTGCTTTATAGAATTTTAATGATGTAAATTTTCAACTTTAAATGCTCTGAGAAGTTCTAATGTATCTGATTTGTTATTTTCTAGAAATACCATCTCTGCAACAGGCAAAGTAAATAATGCTTATTGCATAGTTTGTGATTAATGTATAGTTAAATTTCCCATGTTATAGCAGCTTTATTTGTTTGGGCATTTTAGAATTTGAGATAGGAAGTGTGTACTATAAAAATAGCATTTATACTGCTTAATTTTATGTGATTTGAATTTATAGGGGAATTATTATAGCTTGCCTATAATATCATCCCAAGTAAAAAAATGCTCGTGTATTTTGAACTCTGGAAGTGAGCTTTATGACATAGTTTGACATAACTGTGAAGTTAAAATATACAGTTTATATATGTTCTATCATTATTGAACTTGAGAAACAATTATACAACATATTTTTGCCAATTTTGGGATTTTCCGAGGCAATATATGTACACATACACACACTTTATGTGGCATGCCTTGATTGTCAGGCTGTGTAAAAATGTTTACGTCATTCAAGATGAGGCATTACAGATTATCACTTAATTTGGCATTGCTTTATAATTAAAATTTATGTGCTATCATAGTTGTATTTGTTCTGACATTCTAAAAACCTGAGATAGAATGCTCATGTTTTAAAACTGCGTCATCCAAAGTGATTGGCGTTGTCCTCAAGGCTATTAGCTGTCCAACTCTCTAAACTTTAGGTTTCCATATGTGCTTTTCTTAGCAAAATGAGGCTTCATTGGAAGGTTTAAAAATGAGAATCATCACATTAAATTGCATTAGAAGAAATATGCAAAATTTAAAGTTTTGATATGTTTAAAGTTATAAAATCTTGCTATAGGATATCTCAAGTACCTGAACAACAAGCTACTATAATTTAAACAATTAAATTGCTTAAGTCCTTAAAATACTTGCGGATATTTTAAAAAAGGAAAACAGATAAGGAGGTTGGTGAATGCATTTGGATTTAGCTATTTCTTTGTGATTCCAGGCTTTAATGCTAAATCAT
>NW_018164721.1:1425-15898 GCF_001263595.1 Phalaenopsis equestris | reverse complement strand
CATTGTAGCCCTTGAGCTTTACTAGGTTGATTTATACTTGTGAGCCTTGATATCCAATGTTATCATTGAAGCCTTTTCTTGGTTAAACTGCCAAGCTTTTTCTTCCTTAAACTGTCAAGGAAAGCCACATTACCTTATTGTCCTTGTGAGCCTTGATATCCAATGTTACCATTGAAGCCTTTTCTTGGTTAAACTGTCAAGCTTTTTCTTGCTTAAACTGTCAAGGAAAGCCACATTACCTTATTGTCAAATGATTGAGGTCTCATATATGTTATCATCATTAACCTTATCCCAGTTATTTGAGTTGGGGTTTATGAATTATCATTTTATGACCTATTGTGCACATAATTTTTTCCAAACAACCTCTATGTTAGGTTCGACCTTCTCCTTTCTAATAATTTGGCATTAATTTTATAAGCCCTCTAATGGATACATTTTGATTTGTAAACCAATCTCTTACTGAAATTTTGCCAAGATAGATAAGCCTTTTTTTTTTACTGTTTTGGTTTACTATTTGTTGATCATAGTAATATATGTAGAAGTTCTAAAAAGAATTTTATTTTTAGTACTCTCCATGCATTACTCCTTGCTCTACATGTATATAATAATGAAAGGAAACCAAATAAGAATCCTCCAAAATAATAAAAAGAAAAAAAAAGAAACATCTAACAAAGGAAATAATATTAGTGAGATATATTCTATAAAAAAGGAATAAATTCTTTTCTAATGCAGATTGACATTTTCCAATACTCCCCATTAAGCTGAGTTTGTATATATTGTGCAAACCAAGCTTGGACTTCGATTCATCATGATTGATCTTTGGTAGTGCTTTGGTGAGAATATCAACAGTCTGAAGTCGTGTAGGAACATAGCTGAGCTTAACATGTCCATTTATCTTTTTTAATATCAAGTGTTGGTTAATCTCAATCTATTTTATTCCGTCATGATTCAAAGGATTTTTAGTTATACTAATAAATGATTGGCCGTTAAAAGAGAAGCATAATACTAAGTTGAGTCTTGCCGAGATGAGAATGATTAGGTGGATGAGTGGCTTTACACTTACTGACAAAATGCGAAATGAATATATCCGTGATAGGGTTGGTGTAGCTCTTGTGACGGACAAAATTAGAGAAAGTCGTCTTAGATGGTTTGGTCACATTAAGCGTCGACCATCTGATGATCCGATTAGGAGAGTAGATGTTTTAGATTCGACTTGTGTTAAGAAAGATAGAGGTAAACTTACGAAGACTTGGGCTGATTGTATAAAAAATAATCTTAATTTATTAGAACTAAATGAAAATATGACACTAAATAGGACACAATGGAGAAGAAGGATTCATGTAGCCGACCCCACGCAGTAGGATTAAGGCTTTGTTGTTGTTGTTGTAATAACTGTTTGGCCATCACTGAACATCTTATATCAACCCTAAGTTCCCTTAATAGCCTTTAAATCCACATTCCCTTACATATTCCTACCGCAATAGCACAATATTTAGATTCTGCACTATTCCAAGAGACAACAAATTGCTTTTTACTTCTCCATGTGACGAGATTGCCCAACCTATGAACAATATCCAGTGGTTAAGTTTCTATTAATTACCTTCTCTGCCTAGCTAGCTTCTATATATATCTCAATTTTGCATTTTTTAGATCTGTGAAGTACAAATCATATCCAAGGGTCATGTTCAATTATCTTAGGATTCTATTCCTCGCTTTTAAATGTCCTCGTTTGGATTATTTATGTACTTAATTAATACACTGACTGTGTATGCAATATTAGGTCTTGTGTGTGATAGAGAAGTTGTTTGCTCACAAGTCTTTGATATATTCCTTTATCAACTGGATTACTTTCCTCACTTCTGTTCAACATGTTGTTGAAATCTATAAGTGCGTCAACAGGTTTTCACTCGAGCATGCCAGTTTTACTTAACATATATAAAATTTACTTTTTTTGGAATATATGACAATTCCTTTCTTGGACCGAGCCACCTCCATTCTCAGAAAATATCAGAGATTCTTGTGGTCCTTGATCTCAAATTTTGTTGCAAGTATTCTTTTTAATCTGATAATTTCCTCATTCATTAACTATCAAAATATTATCATCTACTTATACAACGTGAATATCAATTTTGCTTATATTATTGGATTTAATAAACAATGTATGTTCAACTTGACACTGATGATATTCGTTTGTAATCACTGTCTTAGCAACTTTGTCAAACTAAGTACGAGGAGAGTGTTTCAAGCCATATAAGGACTTCTTCAACTTGAAAACCAACATGTTGTTCGATCTATTTTCCAAACCCGGAGGTATAGGTTGTTGTTCGATCTATTTTCCAAACCCGGAGGTATAGTCATGTAGATTTCTTAATCAATGTCCCCATTCAAGAAGACATTTTTGATATCCAGTTGATATAAATCCAATCTTAGTTTACTGCAAGAGAGAGTAGAACCTGAGCAATGTTGAGCTTAGCAACTGACACAAGTTTTTTGATAGTCAACCTAGCATGATTGTGTGTAGCCTTTGGCTACTTATCTGAATTTAAACCTCTCTAAACTTCCATCTTCTTTATGTTCAACAATGTATCTATTTGCAGTCTTCAATAATTTTTATGAGACAACTCTATAATGGCTCGTTTACTTAACGAATGAGCCGAACACGAAAAAGTTTTTAAAGCTTGAATTGTAAACGTGCCGAACACAAACAACTCTTTGTTCGCTCGTGTTCGGCTCATTTTAGCTCGAAATAAATCATAACACCTCGTGTGGTAATGTGGTTAATACCTTCTTTTGTATACATTTGGTTCATATTTGAATCTCACATTTTACATATATTTTTTTAAATTAATTTTTACGAGCCAATTTCGAGCCGAACACGAACACGAATATTTAAATCGAGCCGAACACGAACACACCGTTCACGAACCAATTTCGAACATGAGCCGATTTCGAACACGAGCTATTTCGAACGAGCCGAACATGAGCTAAGCCCGAGCTTGTTCAAGCTCGGCTCGTTAACAACCCTATGTGCTATTATTTTCTAGACTATGAGTTTCTTCTTCAACAGCTTGTTTCCATGCTGGAATTTTTAGAGCCTCTTGAATAGAATTGAGAACCTGCACACTATCAAGATTTGTCACAAAAATTCTGTAAGATGGTAACAACTTTCCATAAGCTACAAATCTTTCGATTGGATGATCAATGCACTTTCGATCATGAGATAAGAATCCATAACATTATGAATATTAGATGTAGGATGACTTGGTTACGGTTCTTGACGGTTCCTGTTCTGCATGGTGTCCTCTACATGCTCAATGATCTATTTTTGTCTAGCACAAACATGAAGTTCCTGATTAATTTTGTCAAGTTGAAATGGAGTAAGAGATAATTGAGACAATTTTAGTGACAATATTTGGTCCTTCAATTGTAGCTGGTTTAGTGGTAGGATTTGGTTTAGTTATATGAGTGATTAGATTTGATTCGATTTGAGTGTCTTCGAGAAGGTCCTAAATTTGCTATTCTTCAATTGTAGTTGGTTTAGTGGTAGGATTTGGTTTAGTTATTTGAGTGATTAGATTTGATTCAATTTGAGTGTCTTCGAGAAGGTCCTAAATTTGCTATTCCCTCCAGTTCTCCCCTTGAATTTTAGATTTGAGAAAGTAAGATCGATTCTCAAAGAATGTGACATCCATAGAGTTGTATATGTTTTCTAGTAATTGGAGAGTAGCGTTTGTATTCTTTTTTGGTTGGAGGGGTAACTGAGGAAGATATATCTGAGAGATTTGAGTTCAAGTTTGGTGCAGTGTTGTTGGTGATTGTGAACAAAGCCAAAACAATAAAAAACTTTCAATGGCAAGTCAGAGGAAAAAAAGCGGACATATGGCTAGAATTCAATGAGAACATTACAAGGAATTCAAAATTATATGAGACTAGACATTGTATTGATGAGATATGTGGCTATGAGTATGGATTCCCCCAAAAAATATTTTGGCAGATAATTAATGATCATAATGACACAGACAACTTAAAGAAAATATCTGTTCTTCCTCTCAGCGATCTCATTTTGTTGAGATATATCAATACAAAAATTTATATGAATGATACCATGCTTGGAAAGATTAGGATCATGAATGCAATTAAAATATTTCTTAACATTAGTTTTAAGAACTTAAATTTTATTTTGGAATTGAGTAAGAATTATGAAGTGAAAGGATTGAAATATGGTGACAGTTTCAGATTTTTCTTTCATAAGAAATGTCCAAATCGTTCTAGTATAATCATTTTTGAAGCATAGAAGCCAATATGCCATGTTTATATATTTTATTTAGTAGGGGTCCGAAATATCATTGTGAATTACAACAAAAAGATGTGAGGGCTTGTATTGTAGTTTAGAATATGTATGTTGATATATTTGCAAGTTGGCATTGATAAAAAAATAATTTTTATTAATAAACTGATGTGAAATTTTTTTTACTATAAACAAAATTTGGATGATCAAGATGACAATGCCTTAATATGACTTGATTTTCAACTAAAACAAACTTAGAATAGAAATTAGATAAATAGAATTTGCACTATACTCAAAAATACAACTTGAATGTTGAACTTGTATATCTATGAGATTGTTTTTTTTAGCATATATAGACCACAATGCATTTCAACACTGTTAATCACTTTACCCAAATCTACTATTTGAAATTTACAAAAGTTGGAATAAAATTTAGTCATACATTTTAAGTCACGAATAAGTTCACTAACTGAGAGTAAGTTGCCGATTAATTTTGAAACATGGATAACATAATAGATGTGAAGATCTTTTGTCAATTTGACCCATCCAGATTGTACTATTGAAGAGAATGAACTGTTAGTTGTTGAACTGTAGAGTTATTGATGCATGAGCTATAATTTTTGAAGATATTGATATCTCCCGTCATATGATTTGAGCTTCTGGATTCAACTATCTAAGGTTTTAGTTTATTGCGTTAAACAATAAGAACATGGGGTAAAATACCTTGGTATGCCAACAGGCCGGTCAATTGCTCGGTAGAGGATTATGTTATATGTCCAGAACTGTAACCATAACCTAACATTTTATACAATGCCTCAATTTGCTCCTTGGTGAATGAACTGACCTTTGCATTGTTGTTGATTGTGACAACAATATTTGCACAGTTCTCCCTTATCGCGACTTCCATTAGATGGTTTACAATTTGTAGGTTTTCCATATAATTTCCAATTTTTTTCTTCACATGACCAAGTTTATTACAATGATGAAACCACAATTGTTCTTTGTTAGGCTTATTATTCTAAAAGAAGTTGTGAGTGTACAATGCTGACTCTTTAATAGAAGGTGTGGTGTGATTGTTTGTCGTTATTAACTTCCTTCTGCTTTTCTCACTTTGAAATTCTGTAAATACCTCCCGTAATTCAATAGTTCTTTTTTGTTCAATAATTTTCCTATACAAGACAAAGTTATCAAGGCATTTTCATAAATAAATCTCATACATGTTCAGTTGCAGCCAACAACGTGTCAGAGTGTTGAAATATTGAGTAAAATTTAATTTCTCTCATTGTAAATCATGTATACTAGTCTCAATATTAAATAATTTTGAGAAGTTTTCAGTGTTAGAGTAGGTCTCACATGTAGCCTCTCATATCTCCTTGTCTATCCTATAAAGCATGAAGTTTTCTCCAATCTTCGTGGACATAAAATTTATTAACCATTACATAATCAAGTGGTCGTTATTTTCCAGTGTCGATATTTAGAATGTGTCACTTTTGGAGCCGAAATTTCACCTATAAGATGTCCATCTTTCCCTCTCCTGCAGCAGTACATGAAGACGAAATTTAACCATTTGAGAAAATTTTGGCCATATGATTTATGGTTAATAACTAGGTGGGGTGAGTTATTAGATTAAGATAGGTATTGAAGATGTACTCAGATCTAGAGGTCACTTCTAAGGAAGAAGATTATGAGGTTATACCGTGTTTGATCATGTGAGGTTGTGAAGCATGACTTGTGAAGACCTGCTGCTCAAACCAGTGTCAGAGGAGTTCCATTTGTTTGATAGCTCGATTGGACAAGCAAATATGAACTAGAGCAAGGAGGACCCTTAGTTCAACTGCTCTGATGGGCAAGTGAATAGGAACTAGAGAGGGAGGTGTGCTACTCTCAGTTTCCTTGAGTTTGCAAGCCTAATCGATCTTAGGAGCAGTATAAACCTCTACTTTAGCGGATCCAAGAGGACTGTGATCCGGCGGTACGTGGAATAGTTCTATTTGACAGTTCTGCTATTCCATTTGCTAGAACTGCTCTACAGAGATTGCGATTTGGTCGAAAGAACTTTTATGATCTAATCTGTTGGAACCACTTGAAAGGGGACTGTGATCTGGTCGAGCGGAAGAGAGGAATGACAAAACTCTCTGATTGAGTGAAATAGCCGAACGACGAAGCATTGCGATTTTCTGCGCACACAAGGGATGAAACAACTACCCTAGTTCCCATGCATGCGCATCAAAGACCGCGTTCTAGAATTCATACAGGTTTGTTGTTTTCATCGGTGAAGAAGAAGCTGTGTTTGAGACTGTTGACCTCACTTTTGGTTGAGGTCTAGATTGTTTGAGACTTAGAGGTCGCTCCAACACTTCTTCCACTTCAAAGCTTTCAGAGGACGAAGGAGACGGAAACCTGGAATGTGTATGAAAGATTTCTTAGCTCTGATACCATTTCTTAATTTTGGAAAGAGTTTTATTTCCAGCTTTTTCCATGCATTACAACTGACTACATATATAAAATAATGAAAAGAAATCAATTAGGAATCCCTCCAAAATAAGAGAAAGAAGGAAACATCTAATAAAGAAAATATAATTAGTGAAATATATTCCTAAGGAAATAAATTCCTTCCTAGTGAGATTTGGCGCTTTTCAATATTATCCTCTGTTTTTTTTGCTTCCTGCCTTCCCCTCTCTCTGGACAGCCATAAATGGCTATTTCCTGTACAATGGAATGCAGCAATGAGAACCTTAGCATTCCAGGATTTTACTTTGGCAGATCTCAGTACCAGTAGGGAAGAGCAACGGCAGCAAGCTGAGAGCAAGCGCAGCAGCAGCAGGATTCAGCTGCTTGCAAAAACAGAGAGCAGACGCAGCAAGTGAAAGCCAATTTTCATTGGTTTCTTGGGTTTGACTACTTCACAGTAATACCCACTTACAGTTTCTTGGTACTAGCCGCACCAGGCTACTGTGCCCAGAAAAACCGAGGCTGAAGGAATAATCTTTAATTTTCTTGCTATAGGAATGGTAGCAGAGGGAGAAGAAGAAACCCGAAAGAATTGCAATAATTCAAATTCAATTTACCACAGAATTCAGGCACTCTGGATAGTATAGCGGGGATAAGATTCCATTTACTCCAAAACAAATTCCACAAAAAGCGGGATCCCTATTAATAAATTATAAATAAAAGACTTCAATGTAAATTAAATTCTGAACATAAATTTTAAATACAATCTTATTTGATCTAGTTTTTGAATGCATAATTATTTTTATTTTGCTATAATTTGAATTTTAATTTAAATTCAATGGTCTAGCTCTCTGGTTATTGATCTTCCTCATATGATGTCCTATGGACTTTTGATCTCACCTATGAATTCTTGGGAAATTATCTTCAATCTTACTATTTGATATGAGAATCACCATTGTCATCAGTCGCTAATTTTTATCGAGAAAGAAAACCGTTTGGAATTATTTGGTTCAGTTTCTTGATCCCTTCACAATTTGAAGCCCGAATTGTTAGGGATGCTTTCTTGTTTAGCTTTATTTGAAGTGAATGGTCAGATTGACTATACTTTTATGATTTGAAATAAATTCACTTTCTTGAAATTAAAATTCAAGATGGAGGAAGACTCTGCCAAACTATCTTGGCATGCTATTTACTTTTTCTTGCTCAATAAACTTTCCTGCCAATATCTCTTTTGGTCTATATGCCTCGTGGCGGTAGTTCTCTGCTCCAGGAGAATATCAAGTTCTAAAGATACTTCCTTCTCCACGAGTAAATCATCCATAAGAAGTAATATTTCTTCTGATTTTCCATCAAGCATGAAAGTTTAAAAGCTCATCAAAATATATATTCATGTATGATGTTATTTCCAATCGGTAAACATTGTCTCCCAAGTTTCTTGAGAATTTTAGAAGGCCCATCTCTATATCTGAATATATATTCATGTATGATATTATTTCCAATCGGTAAACATCGTCTCCCAAGTTTCTTGAGAATTTTAGAAGGCCCATACCTGATGCCTCAAACATTTTTCCTTCACTTTTGAGGTGATTTTTTCTCGAGTGTAACAAGACATTTTGTTTTATTTGGAAACCCTCCTTAACATCATGATGATCGATCATGTTTTTTTTTTGTATTTATCTTGGGTCTCTTATACTTGTTCTTTCACGGGTATATAAATTTTATGGATGCCATATAGAAATCTTAGGGCTATATTTCTTGTCAGCTTTCCACGATCAATTATCGGGAAAAGAAGTGAAGATCAAAAATTTATTTATATAGATTTCTCTAACCAAACTTAGAATGGTTTCATCACTGTGGAGGAATACATAACACTGTTGAAGCATAATTGAAGGTATGATAGTTTGTTATCCCTGCTATTGGGATGCTTCTTACTTCTTAGTAGATGCAGTGTATTTTTGTTCAACACCTGATATCCCTGATGTTCCTCCAGATTCCAATTATCAGCTCTAAAGAACGCTATGGAATTGGTAATTCAAAGTATGCCATGCACGCTTGAAAAAATTTTACTGCTTTTTTGTTAATGATCATTTTTTTTGCAAGGGATTAGATCATCCATTTTTAAAAATCTTCCTATGATCAATTAAAATGGTCACGACCCACCTTATTTTTGGCAATATTCCCAAAAGATCAATGAGATGCTTTTCGATAGATGGCTTACTATTGGCAACAGTGAGTACAATTTCATCATCTTGTTTGTAGGTTAGTAGGTTCTATAGAGTATTCTTTCTTTTATTTACTTACATCTTGTTGCATGCTTAGCCAATAAATATATCATTTGCAGCTTTTCTATTTTCTTTTATGCTCAAAAGTGTCTTGCTATCTTAAATGTTTGAGTCCTCAGCGTCTGTCGAATGTGGCAGAATTTCTCATGCACGATATTTTTTTAGAGCATACTCTTAAGGTGCCCTCTTAGAGCTCTCCTACATGTTTTTAGGTTAGTAGGTGCCCTCAACTGTAGGCAAAGTAATTTTTTTAGAGCATACTCTTAAGGAGTTGGTCTCTCCAATCCTCCAATATCTATTTAGAGAAGGGATTCTTCTAGTATTGCTCATGCAAATCTTTTTGCACATAATATTCCACCTGCATAATAGTGGAAGAAACAAGAAAGCATTATAGGTAGACGGAAGAGCATGCCGGTCATTTTGTTGGCAAAGCTTCTTTCTGAATTTGATGACCATATTGGATTGTTGGAGTTAGGCCATTTACTTCATATGCTGAGCATATTGCATGTTAGCTTATGTTTGCAAATAGTAATGTCATATGGTTGCAGTGGTCTTATTCTCCATAAGCTAAACATGCTGGTGTTTTGTCGCTTTTCCATTGGTAGGATTGTTCTCGTTGATGCATATTAGAGTGCTAAGCATGGATCTCTTATTTTGCATTAGTACTACATTTATTGCATATCTATGGAATCAGCCTTTAGTTTGAATGATCTTTTGCAAGTTTAGCAAGGCTATGCCAATGGTCGTGGTTATCTTATTTTAAAAGAGAGATGTCAACCTTATTTTTAGCACCATTTGAATTTGGTATTGGCCCTAGTCGAAGCTTGTAAAGAAGATAAAGTATTGAAAAGTGCAATGTTAACATTCTAACATATTGCTTGGCTTTCATGAAACCTTACATTAGTCATTATTTGTGGTGTCGGGCATTCCTTGATTGCCTTTACCTTTGTAGGATCAATTTTGATTTTTTCATTTTTCACTTTTCAAGTCCCAAATAAGGAAGGATTTTTCAGCGAATTCACTTGTTTTTGATTGAGATATAAAACTCAAATTCTCAAGGTATTATTTCAACCCCAATTTCTATCCCAGATGAGGTACTTATGATTGTCGATGTCAATTATAACTCTGCTAACCTCTTGCTTGGCTTTGATTTTTAGAGCTAATAAATTTTCTTGCGTGTTCAAATTAGAAAACAACCCCACAACTATATATGCTTTCGCACAGCTATTAGTGTTAGGGGCTGGTATACTTTGCTGATTGAAATAAGCAGTTGTTATCCACTACACAAACAGTTTCATTCTTTTCCTTTTCATTTTTCATGTAGGAGTTTAACATTTTTCTTTGGTATGAGTATGTATTTTGCAATGATCACTAAACTTTCTTGAAACAAACTTGGAAGTTGGGAGGAAGCTTTGGAACATTGTCCTTTTGTCTTTCTTTTCATCAGTTATAATCACATCCTTATTTTCATAGACTTCAACCATGTTTCGCATTTGCAATGGAAGGATGAATATAACTTGGTCGATTAGTGGCAGTTGTGGTTATTCACATGCTCATCCACTCCATCATAGCTGCCATTTGCTCTTCCATTGTGGCCACCCTATGAGTTAGATTTGGGGTAGAATCCTTGTTAGCCATTGTTTGACTTTCTTCATTTTCTTGGTATTTTTTTTTTTTTTGGTTTCCATGCCTGTCCAAACTTGAAGACAGATAAATGACTCTCCCTGCCTTTCCTTCACTGTTTTGATATTCTACTTGCCGATCACAGTAATATCTTCTCTAATTTAATACATTATTTTGCATTTCCCCAACATCCTATCTTTGAAGTGCCAACATCTGAAATTATATCCGTGTCATTGCTTATTATCTAAGATATTTTTCCCTTTATTTCATACACAACTTTATTTCGGCCTTGGATTTTTTAAGATATTGAAGTCACCAATGCAGCTTTGAATTTGTTGCAAAGTTTACATAGTATTTTCTTACCATCTTTTCTTAAACTCTATAATTACTTATTTATATCAGATAAAAGGAATCGGTGAACTTCTAGAAGGCATTATACCTTACTCACAGAGGCACTTCAGCAGAATTGATAGGCTTGTGAGGAGCAGTTACTTGTTGGATTACATTTTAAATGAAATGTCAGTCATAGAACCTGAGAATGGTGCTCTGAAGTCCAATGAAACATCTGTGTTGTCCTCAGAGCATACTCCATCTGAGCTTACTGAGCAGGCAAATGATCACTATGGAGATTTGAATGAAGAATCCATGGCAGTTTCTCCAGATGCGAAACAAAAAATTTCTTCCAAGAAGAAAAGGAAGTCGAACAAAATGAAAAAGTCTTCGTCAACGAAGAAACTGAAGTCTGCACGCACTGGTAGCTCTATTTCATTAGAAGCTTGATAAATTTTTCAGTGTTGTACCACTTAGTTTTATTATTTGTTCTTTTTGATGCATTCTTTTGTTTAAAAAGATATTGTATTTTGATGATTAGTGCCAATTTTTATTTGGCTAGCATTTGCAATCTTGTTGGCTAGTTTTGCAGATTTTTTTTTCGGGATGATTACATACATAACACTTGAAATATTACTTTTTATAAAATCTAGCACTTTAAACTGCTGGACTGATGTATTTATGTATGTCACAATCAAATAATTGAGAATTTGATAAAAATGAAAAATATGAGTTTGAATTTGAACAATGGATGAAAGAGGGATGCTAGATTTGTAAATAGCAATGTTTTGGGTGCTAAGTATGTAATTGTTCTCTTTTTTTTTTACAGAGTTGTTTATTACAATTATAGCCATTCAACTGGAGAATTTCCCATTCCCTGAAATATCATTATTAGAAACGCCCCCCTTTTTCCAGGTAGCGTTAGCATTATAATAGGGAAGATTTACATATGTACAACTCAATTCCTATGTATTTACATATCTAACACCTAAAATTCAAATTTTCAAATGCATACCACCTTACCTATGCATGAAAAGGTGCATTTCACTATAAAAAAAATTAAAATGGTTTTTGGGTGTGACATGAAAGGTTTGGTTGGTATAAATGTAAAAAAGCAAAAGTTTAGGTGTTAGATGTGTAAATATATATGAACTAGGTGGTATGTACGTAAATTCTTCTTGTTTTGTTTTTAAAAATTTCAATTGAACTGCCTCAATGAGAACTGCCTCAATGAGGAAAAATTGTTGTGTACGTTCACCGCACAATAAAAACACTTCTTTTATGGCCTCAATTTAATTTTTTTTTTTTCTGATTGAACAGCGCACACATGTGTCTGCACATAATAAGAGCTCCTCAATGAGAGCTATGATAATTGTAACAGATGCCTTTATTAATCCTTTTTTTTTTTTTTCTGATTGAACAGCGCACACATCTGTCTGCACATAATAAGAGCTCCTCAATGAGATCTATGATAATTGTAACAGATGCCTTTATTAATCCTTCATCTGCTTCAGTTCTTGGTGGGAACTGGGAAGCCACCTGATCTGGTAGTTCTTTCCTGAATGCTCTATTAATTAATACTTATTTGCTTCACCTAAAGCTGTCAAAATGACTCATTATTAGTGAAGAGCTCTTTTTTGGCTCATTATTTAGCTTATGTTCGATTTATTTGTTAAGCAAACAAACATAAGATACAATATTTTTGGGCTCGATAAATAAAAGAAGCCAAGCACAAACAATAATTTGTGCGCTTGAGTTCGGCTCGAAATAATTTAATTAATTAATTATATATATAAATTGATTATTATTATTTTCAAATAATTTAATTGATTGCAAAACTATAAAGATTTATAATCAATTCAAATTATTAAATAAAAAATAGAATAAAAATTTACAAATAAAATAAAAATGTATTAAATTTTATTTAAATGAATATTTTAATATAAATAATAAGATTTAAATATCCCTCATATCCTTAACATTCTAGAACTAGAATTGTCAAACCAACTTATTGTTTGCAAGTAGCTCGTGTTTGTGAAGCCTTAGCTTGATGTGAAGTTGCTCTTCATGATTTTAGCTATTAGTTTTGTTGGCTTTTTGATGACACCCTTAGGCGCAACACCATGCTTTAATTTTTTGGGATCTTCATACATACCACTAAGGGTGTGAACAAGCTGAAGACTAGTGAGCTCAGACTCAGCCTTTGTTGGACTCATTAAAAATTACCATTGTTTTTGTACAACTCGTTTATATTTTGAACATCAAAAGTGTGTTTGTATTCGGTTCGTTTCCATAGAGAGCTAAACACGAGCTATTCGTGAACAAAAAGCCGTTTTAACAACCCTAGTCTTGCAACCATGAGATGTTAAGGGTCGGAGCTAGATTTAAATTTTATTATTTAAATTAAGATATTTTTATTCTATTTTTTATATAATAGTTTAAATTGATTACAAATCTTTGTTGCTTTGTAGTCAATTAATTTTTTTTTAAAAATACTACTCATCAATCATATATATATAAGTAATTTATTTCGAGTTAAAATAAGCCATACACGAACGTAAAATTTTTTGTTCATATTAGGCTCGTTTATATATTGAGCACAAAAAATATCCATTTTTGGCTCGTTAGCTTAGCAAATGAATCGAACACCAGCTTCGTATCTAGCCTACCACTAATTGTTCGTAAACAACAATCTTTTTTTGACAACCCTACGTACCACATTATTCTTACATATTTTCTTATCATAACACCTAAATATTCATTTTTTGTATGCACATCACACAAACTCTTAATATCACATCAAAAACGTCACCTTAGCCTCTTTTAAATTGAAAAAAAAAAAACATTTGTTTATGCAAAAGTTGATGAAACCAAGGTGCAAAGTGTAAATACCAAACTTTTGGTTATGATTAGAGTTGTGCATTATTTGCTCAATAAGATAAACATCAAAATATAATTTAAAAAATTAAAAAAAAATATATGAAAAAACTTATCAATCAAGGGTGGTCACAACTTATTCATTATTTAAAGTATAATTAACATAAACGAAATATCTAAAATATGTATGCTCCTCCACAAGATATTTTTCAGTCGCATAAGAAATTGTGTCCGGATTGATGAGTCATCAAGATATTGTCATCATCTACCATATATTTTGATATGCTTTTTGGACAACAAATATTTTATATTAAATTTTTAGATTTCAAATCCGGATAAAATCATTGAAGATAATTTGGACGTTTTTGCGCATCAATCGAATGATCACATGAATTTTCAATTTGACATATTTACACTCGACTCGAGCTTCTTGACGAGAGAAATTCAATGAACCCACCATCACTCAATTTTGAGGTTATTATACGGGGATCAATATAGATAATTTGATTATGAAGATATGTTAAATGTCATAAGCAAAAGCCCTTCTATTCCCTATAAATAAACCCATACAACCAAAAGATTTTGTAAAAAAATATTATTTATCTGTGTGTGCTGAATCTTT
>NW_018164721.1:0-1325 GCF_001263595.1 Phalaenopsis equestris | reverse complement strand
CTCTTCCGTAGTACTCTTCCGCCCTCTCAAAATCTCCTTTAACCTTCAGTAATTTCAAAGATATCAGAAGAAGATGGAAGAAATAAGAGAGGGTAACTGATGGTTAATTAGTTTTCCTTCAAAATTTCATTACCTCGTGTAAGAATCTACCGTAATTCCTCAAAAGAAGCGGATTACCAGGGTCCGACTTCAGCATCTCCTGGTAATAGGATCCGATCCTCGAATCCTCTTCACGATTCGCCTCATCGCCCCTTTTCCAGCCGCTACCACCGCCCATCTTCCTCCCATTTCCCATCCCCCCGCCTGAATGTACGAGCTCCTCTGCCTCCTTCGCGATTGCTGGTGAAATCGACATAACCTGTAGATTGACCTTCTCCTCCTCCTCCTCTTCCTGAAATCTCACCGGAGGAGACCATCTCGACCTGAACGGCGCAGATCGGTGCAGATCGGTGTCGGATCTAACCCTACGGAGCGGATTCGGCGTTCCTGTCGGCAACAGCAGCTCCCTCCTCTCCTTCACGTCGAGAGACATCCGCTTGCTCCAGCTGCGCCGGCGAGAATCTAGGCCGGTATCATGGACAAAAGAAGGTGATATTCCAGCGATCTCCATGCGTGGAGAGATGGATCCGCCGCTGATGACCATCGCTGCTTTCATCCTGTGCTTGGACTACCACTGCACTTCTCCCTCTCTCGCTGCAGTGAAGGAGCAGGCGTTATATATAGGTAGGCGTTAGTTGACGGCGTTACTTGGGGTGATGAACCGTTGATGGTAAAAATATCACGTGAGCTTCCACCTGGCGAAGTAGAGGTTTAATGCCACGTGGATTATTCACGGGAAGGAGGCTGTGGTTCACCACGTCACCCATGGAATGCAAAACGACTATTCTCCTCACTCTTCTAAATCCTGATTTACAGAACATTAGGTTTAAAACAAAAACAGAGGAAAAATATGATTTGAGAGTTATGGAAGATATGTAATAACCATACGATACTTCAGACGTCAAATCAAAAATTAGTTTGATTTATATTTTTGTTAAATGCTAAAAATATCAATAAATGGTATTTTTATCAAATACGCTTTTTAATGCTAGGCCGTAAGATTTTATTTTATTTTTTTTTTATTTGAAAAGATAAATAATTTATTTAGGTGATCTTTTGGTCAAAGTCGTCACCAATCTTCATAACGAGAATATATATATATTAAATATATTAAATATCATACAAATGTTTTTTTTTCCGTTAATTTTATTTTTTGCCAAAAATTCAAGTTCTCTAAAATTGGAATTGTAAAGAAATGATAATAGCAATTATTTTATGTAAAAAAA
>NW_018164720.1:1033948-1040235 GCF_001263595.1 Phalaenopsis equestris | reverse complement strand
AGAGAAGGAGACTCAGAGCTATCGAGAGCGATAGAAGGAGAAGAAGAGAAAAATCAACGACAAAAGAAGAAGAAACAAAAAAAGGATAAAGACTTGCCTATGACGAATGAAGCCGATGGAGGAGACATCATAGTCCAAACAAAGGTGACGAAGCAGCATCTACGATTTCCAAGTCAGAGAATACCCACCCTAGTCGAAAAAGAGAGCAGCTTATGCATAGGTACGAGATCATTTTGTATCAAAGCTTCAAGGTAAGTCGTGCGATGAAGACAGAAGATGGAAGCATCGAGCAACTCGTCGTTTTGGTGTAGGAGGAAGAGAGTTGTTGACGTCATTTTCAGTGAGGTCTTAGTCTATTACTTTTAGAACCCAGAATCTAGCTTTAGGAGTTCTTTATTGATCATCCTAGCAGAATAGTAATGAAGTCCACCTCTCATGGAACTTTGAACCACTTCTTGACTCATTTTTTGTGAAGACATCGCATGAGTAATCCCAAGCACTCACTCCTAGTTGCAAGGGCTAAGGACTAACATGTAAAGGGCCAGAAAATGAGTTACATAGAATCAGACGGTCTTAGGCGAACCATTTGTGACTCAACCTCTCGCGAACGCTGTAATTTACGCACTCACTGCACCACGCACGATGTTGACTTGGATTGACCTGGCAGTCAGCAAACTCGTCCGGACGACCCCGGATGAAGAAACAGATCACATTGATGCGTTCGGAACGTCGACTTTAGCTAGGAATGACACTCATATCACTAGGGTTTCACGCGCGAGCAATCAACACGAAAATAGATGCACATTTTTTTAATTGACAGCGCGCAAGCTCTGGCTCAACTCAGGTTCAACTCGGATTAAATTTGGGCTGAACACCAGCTCACATAATTTCAAATTTCAAAATTCAAAATTCAAAAGAAACTAGTCTTAATTGAAAATAATTTGGTGATATTTTTTTCCATTTGAGCCGACTACATCAAAGGAAACCACCCATTTAATCCCCCGCCAAAGCTTTCACGTAACGGCTCCCTCGACTATACTAATTGGCCTCATATCCTCTGCGATAGAAGGCTTGATTCAATCATCCCCTCGCTCGCAGCCCCGCTCTCACAAGATCCCACTCGATTCCTTCCTCCTCTGCATTGAACCCCACCTGCTTGCCTCCCTCTTCTGGAAGCAAAAGAAGCCTCATTCGATACCAGCCTCACTCTCCCGACCGAAGCACCTTCTTCCTACCGCTGCTCTCTGCTCAATCACACCTCCACTTTTCCTCGCGCGACCGAACAGTCGTTCGGTTCACCGTCCCCGCTCGCTCGAAACCCTCGCCTCTCTCTCTCGACTGAAGACCGAAATCCTCACCTCACCTACTCGCCTCCTGCTCGCCCGACCTACTCTCCAATAAATCCCGCACGGCTGCTCCTCCCGTGGTTTCTCTCGACTTGCAAGAAAACACTCATTCTATGTTGTCACTTAACCTAAACAAAAAGAAAATCTGCTCCAAACTCCCCTCGTCGAACCTCCAACTGTCGGAAAAGAGATAACAACTGGATTGCGGCTTACAAAGACAATTGAAATCTCTTTGGCTGCTCCGACCCGAAGCCATCAAGAAAAGTAATCCTCTCAAGTTTCAGAATCTTAATTCCTATAACTCTATCTTTTAATTAGGGTATTTACTTTAATCCTGAGTTAAGGCAAGACACAGAAGAAGCTAAATTGGTTGAATTTGAAGTTGTTAGTTTTACTTTTTAGCAGGATCAACATAGTTTACGAGCATTCCATGCAATGTCTCTTCTTCAATTAATTCTTCTATATTTACACAACCAACACCTAAGATTTTATATTTATAGTCGTATGACTCAATTCCTGTGCTTTTACATTTCTTTCACCTGAACTTTAATTTTTACATTCACGCCACCCTATCTATGCATGAATGTGTATATTTTACTATGAAAAAGTGTATTTCACATTTTAAACTAAAATTGGTAGCATTTTTGTTGTGATATGAAAGATTTGCATGGCATAAATGCAAAAATTGATGTATGGGTGTGAAAATTCAGGAGATCTCACATGTATGCCACTTAACTGCTTACACAAGTATGTGGGATTCAAATCCTACATAGCACATAACGCTCATGAACTTACTTATCTAGCACCTAAAGTTTGAGTGCCATGTTGAGCTTTGGGGTAGCTTATGTTCTGGATTTGCTGGAGTTTTTTTTTTTTTTTTTTTTTTTTTTTTTTTTTTGTGATTCGGCCAAATGGTAGTTGTCGGGCGGCACTGTTTGGACCTGTTTGGTGGCTGCCGAGTTGCTCTACTTGGGCTTGTTTGGTGGCAGTCAAGGAGTAGGAAAGTTTTCGTTTTGTGGTTCCTTAAACTCATCGTCTTGAGGAAAGTCTCAATGCTGATTTTGAGATCCTTATGAGGCTTTTAATCATTGTGGTTTCTTTTTTAGGCTTTTATAGTGTTGCTCGAAGACATTTGGGAACCATTTTTGCCTTATGAACTTGCTGAGTTTGGGAAACACGAGAGAGCTGTTTTTGCTACACACTCTTGCTGATTTGGCCTTGCAATAATACTTGTTTTGGAGAAGGCTTTAAACACCTTTAGGGTCGATCAAAACATTGTTTTGGAACAATCTTGAGCACTCTTCTCGAGAGTCTATTTAATTACAGTTGTTGAAAGAATTGAAGCACTTTCAGGACCGATTCACTTTCTGTTTCTCCCCTTTCTAGTTGCTAGTTTTGGGGGTGGATCGACCTGTTTTTTTTTCTTTTGTTTTGATTCTTTCACAATGGTCAACTAAAATGAGAATTTCTGATTTAATTATTTGAAAGACACTTAAAAATATTTAAGAATTAGTTGCAAAACACTTAACTGAGAATAAAACACCTTAAATTACTTTAAGCACAAGTTAAAGTGTAGGCTTCCTAAATTTTAGGAGTACACCCTAGGCGAGAGTTAATCTACCTAATTTTCAGTATAGGCTTCTTAGATTTTAGAAGCACACCCGAGTCTCATCTACCTAATTCTCAGTGTAGACTTGCTAGATTTAAGGAGTACACCCTCGGACTCTCATCTACCTAATTCTCAGTGTAGACTTCCTAGATTTTAGGAGTACACCCTAGGTGAGAGTGCATCTACCTAATTTTCAGTGTAGGCTTCCTAGATTTCAGGAGGACACCCTAGGTGAGAGTTCGTCTACCTAATTTAAAGTATAG
This sequence comes from Phalaenopsis equestris, assembly GCF_001263595.1. Taxonomy (NCBI): domain Eukaryota; kingdom Viridiplantae; phylum Streptophyta; class Magnoliopsida; order Asparagales; family Orchidaceae; genus Phalaenopsis; species Phalaenopsis equestris. Next base: position 1,037,017 of record NW_018164720.1, on the reverse strand, counting down.
GCTTTCTAGATTTCAGAAGCACACCTTAGATGAGAGTTCATCTACCCAATTTTTCAGTGTAGGCTTCTAAATTTTAGGAGCACACCCTAGGTGAGTGTTCATCTACTTAATTTTCGAACGAATAATGAAACTACACTTGACCCTCATTCACAAATTGATTAAGACACTAGACAAGATGATGCACCGAGATGTAGTTCATGCTTCCTTAATTAAATCAATAGTTGAATTCCCGCCATGACTTAATCGATATTGAAACTCAGTGCACCGGGATTTGATCTTGAATATTACACTCAAATCCTCTTGACAATTGGGGACATTTGTTAATGACACATACGAATCACCAGTCTAGAATATGTCTATGATCTAGGTGGCGAGGGCAATGATGACATTGCTTATGTGAGCTTAAATGAGGGATACGAAGTGAGATTATTAGAATAATATCTCATACATCAAGGATCTTCAATAAGAGAGGAAATGACAGATGATACTATTCGCCAACTCTTAGTAGGATTGTTGCCCCCGACGCACTTAGGTTGTCAGTAGTTCTAACACGATTAGAGTGACTAGACTGTGGACTACACGACTTTACAAAATATTTACAAAAATAAAATAAAATCTCTTTTGCATGTTTAAAAGAACTCTACAAAAAAAAGACTTAAACAACAGTTTTTGTATGAAAATCAAATAATTTTTCTATAAAAATTTATAAAGGTCCACAGCTAATCACTTGGATTGAGGTTAAGAACTGCATTCTATAGATTGTCCAGTTGGTAACTCTTACCAAAGATTGGAAAGCACAGTACAGCTCTGAGCCCCCACTTTTACTGATGGCTTATACCTATTCTTGGTCTTCCATATGTGACTGCAGATTTTGCTTTGCCAGTTCGTTTTTTGCTACGATTCATTTTTCTAATTTTTGTGTTGGGTTTTCTCGATTTGCTTATTTTTCTTCCAAGTTTATTTAAATCTGCTTCAAATCATACTATCTTTGCAATACTAATCACGCAACAGTAGCAAATGCCCAGGTAAGCTTTTACACTTTATTTACAATATTTTACTTTTCAAGTACTTTTTATTTACCTACAATTTGTTTATTCTGCATGCAAAATCAGAACTGAAATCGAAACAAAAACAAAAACAAAATAAAAACAAATTTTGACACAAAAACTGTGAAACACAAACCACCAATCTCAAACACTTAAACCCTGGAGTCATCGCTACAGTAGAAGGTTCAGAGTTAAATTTGTGGGCAGCATGGCGAGGAATTCAGACCGAGCAGCAAGAGGATCTTCTTCAGCAATCTCTCTCTCCTTAGTCTAAAAAACAACTCATAGGACTTCGAGGAAGCTCGCCCAGCGTGAAGTAAATCCTCACATGCTCTTTAGGCTCCTGTGCAACATTGTTAAGTCATAACTCCCCATAGATTCTGAGGTTGTTGTGTGGCACGAAGTAAACTTTTTTATCTCTACGAAATATTTGCATAATCGAATATTATGCAAATGTAAGTTCCAAAAAATAAAATTGACAGGATTAAACACTTAAATAGCATCGTCTCCAAAACTCAGTCACACGGTAGGATAGTTTGGGAAGTCACTGAGGTTTCTCCTCAGGATCTGTGACGTCTCCTACCTTCTACTTTCTTTAGACTCATAAAATAACTGTTCCTACTTGAGCTACTCTTATTTGTTTTTCCACGTCCTATAGTGAAAACCTAAAGTTTGAATTCTTGAAAACTAGTACGTCTGATAATTATCGAGAGTTTTCTCAGGTGACTCCAGTCATATGAGATATAATTAACCATAAAGGTTTGCCTCTATAAGAAAACCAGGTAAAATAAACTCTATTCAATCTTTGAATTAGATAAGAGAACTTGTCAGTCACATATAAAAGATTTGCAGACAAAATGGATGTCACAAATCTATTAATTTGCAGGATTGAGTCTATCGCCGAGGTATACACTTATCTTTCAAGAGGGTGTAGTATTCGCGATATCAGTACAATTATACAAACTATTGAATGAATGAAATTCATTTGGTCTCATTTTTCAAAAATAAAAACACACTACTTTCAAAACCCAAATTATATATCTTTTATATTAAATTAAATTTCAAAATAATTTAAAAAAAAAAAAGTTGACCGACAGAGCCCATGCAGAAAACTTACGGGATCTCTATGAGTTCCGAGCAGAAGAGGATACATGGCTTAGGATCGAACGAAGATATAGCTTTTATAATTAAAGTGGAAAAATATTTATGTTATAATAATTGGATTAATAATGTTATCATTGGAATTCGACAAGAATTGTGGTAGTGTGAGAAGGGTTGTATCAAACCGAACCAAAGTAAAGAGGGAGGAAGAATTTTCAATTTGAAAGAGCGTAATCAACGTATAGGTTTATGGTTTTATGTTTTAATTAAATAAATTTTTAGAATTAAAAGTGTTTTATTTTAATATTAAAATTTTATGAGTTAATATTGTTCATTTTAATTTGCATTATAGATAAGATCGAGTTTGTTGGTTGTGCAAAAGATGTGAAAGTTGAGAACGGTGTTTATTTGAAAAAGGTTGTAGAAGTTAAGAGTAAGAAAATTATCTAATTTCAAGGTAAATACTTGTACTGTTAACTTATCATAATAATTGGTCTCTTCTACATCTAATACAATCTGCTAATTGTTTATATTTCGAGCTTAAAAATTTGGCTTAAAAGTTTAACGAGCCGAACACAAGCTGTTCGCGAATGACGAGTCAAGTTGACAACCCTAGTCGGGATAGTATTGTGGTGTTATTGGCACTGAGCTGTGGTGTTATTGCGAGTTGCGGTGGTGTTATTGGAGAAGTTGTGGCGGTTGTGTTATTGCGGTAGTATTATGATGTTATTGGCATAGAACCGTGGTGTTATTGTCGGGTTACAGCGGTGTTATTACAGGAGTTGCTGAGGTTGTGTTATTGCGATAGTTTGGGGGTCGTATTATGGTGTTATTGGCGCAGAATCGTGGTGTTATTGTGGGGTTGCGGTGGTGTTTTTGGAGTTGCGGCGGGCGGGGTTTTTTTTTTTTTTTTTCTTTTTCA
>NW_018164720.1:1017823-1033888 GCF_001263595.1 Phalaenopsis equestris | reverse complement strand
ATTGAGCTTAACAAACGAGTTGAATACAAGTTGTTCGCGAACGAAGAGGCAAGTTGACAGCCCTAATATGAGTATTCACTGGTTTTAGTTAATTTACTACGGTTATAAACTAACATTTTAGGTTTAATTAATTAATTCAATAAAGAACAATATAAGAGAATAAGTATAGAAGACGCGGACAACCAGAAATGAGGTTAATTAAACAATATTACTTTAATTTATTTTTTTTATATAGTGGCTTTTGTTATAAAAATGTTAGTTTTAGAAAATGAATATTGAAAAAATTATTTTCCACCGTTCGATCATCTGTTTCTGCCTTGATCAATTCCAAGCGCAAGGTCAGGTTGTGTTATTCAATAAATATCAAGCCTTTTAACAATAATAATTAATTAAATAAGAGCATAGTATGTGCCAATCTTTTAGAAAAGATGTTATAGTTTATCTACCATATCTAATAATGTTTAAACTTTTAATAGAGTTTCCCAGATATGCTCCCATACTCACAAGCAAGAAAAAAAACAAAAAACAAAACCATATAAGAAAACACAACTCATTTCAATCAAAGGAAATGCTTTAGAAAATTAATGCCTTAAAAGACTAACTAAAAAAATTAAAAAATAAAAGCGAAGATGTCTAAAATATAAAGAAAGTATAATATGAAGATGAGCACTTAACATTTTTTTGTAAATTAAGAAATAAAAAAAATAAAAACTCATTTAATAAACACAATCTAAAAGTCATCTCTAATTAATGCAACAATAACAAGAGCCTTATTGCTCATTTAATATCAAAGATAATTTTATAGACATTCTATATACTTCACCCAAACAAGTATCATACAACACTTGATCAATGTAGGCTAAAACCCTATATATAAATGAAAACAAAAATTTTAGCTTCCAAAAAATCTATCATGTTACTTTAATTAGAGAGTAGAACAAATAAATTTACAAGCGTCCTAAACTTAATAATGTAAATAGTCTCATAATTCTATGCATAAACACCAACAAATTTGGTTATCTTATTCATCAAGTAATTTATATACATCAGTCAGTTAAAAATAAAATTAACTAGAAAGACAAGATGATGTCTTATGTGTGTTGTACGCTATAGCTCAACAATAGAATGCTAAATTGCTTAGTTAAGCATTGCATGCAAATAATGTAAGATGGGTGCTTATGGGCTATAGCACGTGCTATTACATAGTATTGAAAAATAGGATTTCAATCTAGTTTATGTACATTCTCTTGAATAATATGCAAACATGCTGCGTAGTAGTTGTCTCATCATCATAACTGTGAGAATTAAAACCAAATTTTACCAAATAAACAAACACTGACTTGAAATTTACCTGAAGTCTTTCAAAAACGACCAGGCATTTCTCCTCATTTCGGTCATTTGTATAACCAGCCATCATGGTATGATATAAATCAATTGGTGCATCAATTCCTTGTTCCTCCATCTCTCTCACAAGTACTTCGGATCTAGACATGTTGCCAATTTGACTGCATGGATTGGCAAAAGCTTAGCCATAACAATGAATAGAAATCTTAAACAATTGAAATTATCTTAACTTATATATATGCATGAAAACCATGCAAACAAAAGAGCAGTAAAGTAACTCTTGAAATCCATATGATAGTTCAAAAGAAATTTAGAGAACAGAAATTTATGCAATAAAAAAAGAGAACGTTTAGTAATTTCCTTGCTCTTTATTGAAATTATGAACAAATAGTCTCTTTTAACACTGATTTGATATTTCCATGTTAAGAAAATGAGTTTAACAGAAGGAAACAGAAGATTGAAAATTTGCAATACGCAAGCAAAAGTTAGCCACCAACGCAATTAACGGTGAACATTAGTTCATTAGAGGATTTGCATTAAGAAAAATTTAAAAAAAAAGAATAAAATATTACAAATCAATTTCTCAGAATGACTAACCAATTAGCATAGATAATATTGCTATATATGATAGCATTGAGCGTTCCTAACTTTTTCTTTGCCTCCATAAATAATTTCTCTGCAGATCTTTCAAAACGGAAAAAAGAATTAGAAGTTGAAGTCAGCTCAATGCACGCAACTGAGAAAAACAATCATAAATATTTATCAACAAAATTTGACATCATCATCCTGACTGTACCATGGGAATAAATTAAGCAAGAATGACCGAGAAAAACTTTGTAATAATAAGGCACCCAACCACCATCTTCACCCAACTTCAAAAGAGATGGAAAAAGAAAAGCTCCGACAGAGCATAAATAGAAGGCAGGAAAGTACCATAAAGACAAGCAAATATCTAAAGCACAATTGGTTTGTAAAAATAAATAAACCACAAAACTGGAAAAATGCGTTAATAGCATTGCTTGCCAAAATTTCAAAAAAAAAATTATAATGCAAACTGAAATATAGAAAACTGAACAATTTCCGAGCAAAGACAATTAAACTTTCCGTGTACAATTTTGAGCAACAGCCAAAACATGGCATCCATAAAAAAGGAAAATTACACATTCGTCCTTGGCTATTTCACATCATTCCACATTTTTAAACATACTTCAATTGAGCCACAAATCATTTTCTGCTTACACATCGGCCCCTACCTTAACTACATTTTTTTTTGCCAGAAAAACTTTAATAACCCCTACAAATATTTCCTAACTTATGGAGTTATTATGGATTGCGTCATCATTCGATAGCTGTGATTTTACCCTTTCCTCTTCAATTTTGGATATTATTTATTCTCTTTCCTCGTCGACAAGAGATTAGAAGATGGCAACAAGCTTCAATAGCTAAGATTTCCCTCGCAATCCTCCAAAGATTTATTGCTTTTACATTTGCTAGTCAATAGGCAATCCATAAATATGAAGGCACAATTAAAAATAATAAATAGTTATGATACATGAAAACTAGATTTAACAGGCCTTATGGTTCATGTCACATTTCTTGAGCTTCTCAGCTACTTCAGATTTTTGTCAATTGATCACTCCTACCTCATCATTTACAAAAAAACTCATTATTGAGCATTAAAGCAAGTGCAGAGTATTTATGTTGCTTAGGAACTAGATCTAATTGGTCATACTTTCCTAAGGATATGTTGCTCTCTCATTGATCTATTGCACAAGAGTAGCATAGCTAGAAAGGCTATCGGTGCAAAGGATCAAAGATTAGAGGACTAGTTGCACTCTATTGATATTATTCAATAGGATCTATCGTTCATCTTTAGATCTAGAGAAAATTAAGTTATGCACCCTTCTTATACTCATAGATTCAAACTAGTGACAATGGTAGAAGTGAAAGAATGCATGGGGTGGATGAAGAAAGGGTAAGAAAGATGATATAAATATATTAGTCATTTTTTCAATGCAAATGCTAAAAAACATCAATTACAAGGTCGCACAATAGCATTAAATGATGAAAATCAGCAAAGAAGTTAAAATATTTGTAATAACCATATTTCTTCACCTCTCTTCCCTGATTTTCCCCTCTGCTCCTTTCTCACGCAGCAGAAGTAGCGAGGGAGCTGCGAAGCTTGCTACAGTGCAAGGGCCGTGGGTAGCAGAATGGTTGATCGCACCAAGGGAAGCAGCGGTTCGCAATTTAGGGCTCCGGAATGACTTTCGTAAGTGTGAATCCCTTTTACACGCTATTTGAGAGTTTCTTCTTCCTCGCACATTCGTTTAGAGTTTTGACTTGTTTTTTGTGACTTTTTTCCTCTCTAATAGTCATCAGAGGCGCCAATTGTGTGTCGGAAGCATTGAAAGCCTTTTGTGAGCTTCTAAAGTGGTGTGATATCAACGTAGGAGAGGTGTGGATGGAAGTGATATAAAGTAAGTTTGGCAGTTTTGGAGATGGATTATCGCCAAGAAAGCCATTTAAGGTATATTTTGGCAAATCAATGATCTTTTAAGCTAATTTACCAAATGAACTAATATATTGTGAATTTCAAATTCGTTTATGATTTCAAGTTGGTTATGTGAGGTAGCGAATTTGAATCAAGCATGCAGAAGATCGTTGTAGGTCGACTCCATTAAAATTCAGGTAAATTAATCCTAAGCTAAGAAAAGTAATTTAATCAATAGAAATTATTTAAATCTTAAGAATTTAAATATTATGTTTTATAGGTTATTGAGCTCAATAGAAAAGTTATCACAACCTCCAACACACATTCAAAGATTAAAAGTTTAGCATGACAACTAAAGTCAGTGATTACATTTCTAAATTTTAGTAATTTTCTCTATTTCAGATTATACGGTTGACTTCATGTTTGCCCTAGTTTAATCAGATTTTTCATATTGATAGGACAAATATGCATGATAAGTATAATAGAAAAAACGTGCATGCATAAAAAATATGCATAAGATGAAGGATATTTAGATATTATATGTAAGATAGGCATGTAAGATAGACATAGGAAAGATATGCATGAGACAAGTAAGAGATAGATATAAATAAAAGATATACATGAGATAAATATATGAAATATATGAAAGTTATGTCTGATGAATATTTGTACAACAAAATAAATATGCATATTAGTAAATGCATAAATGTCTCAAAATAATGTTTGCATGAAAAATGAAATAGCTTATATGTGAACGCTTGCATGTGCATGTTCAGAAGAGAATTTCACCCCCTAATGATACAGGAAGGGGACGCCAATGTACGTGCGCCCATAGAGTTTTTTTACCATCCAGACACGTGTGATGATTAAATCACTAATCGTTGTGTCGATGAGATAATATTGGTCAGAGGGAAGTGGATCAAAGCTTACCTCCCCAGACAATTGCATTACTTACATTATTAATCGCTATGCTGACGGGATAAAATCAGTAAGGGACAGGTGAGGGTCTTTTCACTCTAGACTATTGTGATGTGTAGATCGCTAACAGTTGTGCCGACGGAAGCCGACAGAGTAATATCGATCAAGGGTGTATGAAGTTTGTTGACAATGATCCTCACAGACACAGATGTATATGTAAACTATAAATTAAAGTTAAAGTATATGCTTATAATAAATTGAGTATGTTCTTTTAAAAAAATCATTGATTCATGTACTAGCATATATCAGATTGCTTATAAGCATATATCAGATTGTTTATAACTAAATATTATACATTTTTTATAGACATGCATACATATTGTACTATTTTCCTTCAATTACTGTAGTTTAGTTGAGTGATTACCACAGAGTTAATTTTAGATAACTCATTAAGTTGTTTTCATATTATTTCTAGAAAACAACAAGATAAATAGAAGAGAGCAAAATGTATACAGAAGACAAGAACAACAACAAGAAATGTATAATCTTTACTTCTTAATTTTAATTGTCTTCTTTAGTGACTCTTTCATGCATTATTTAAATATTAAATTGTTAGTAATAGAATTAGAATAACAGAGAATTGATTTCCACCGTTCGTTCCTATCTTGATTAAATCAAAGTCCTAGACCAGGTCGTGACAATATGGACCTAAGTTTAAGAGAAGAATTGCTTGAGGGATCTGAAAGAAGCAATTCAAAAAGAATGAACAAATGAGAAACGCAATCTATACCTCAAGGACATGCATGTAATTTACACTAAAATATTTCAAATGAAAAGGGTTGAAAAATGTATAAATAATGGTTCTCAATGCGCTTTCGGTCAATTTTGCCTAATAGATATTTAATTGATCCAATGAATCTCCACCTGAAAACTACTAATAAATATTTGGACAATGGGCAGACAAAGAGCCAGTAGTTTGGCAGCAACCAACTTAAGGAAAAACATTGGTCACTCGAGGATTGGCAGCTTAGGGTGAAGGGATGGTTCACTGGTTCATGCAGGCCATAAAAGGCTAGAAATTCATTAGAAATTTTCTTATATCTTTTCTTATCCATTCCTAGGTTGTAGACATTTGAATTGAATAATCATTGTATTTGGGAGTTGGTTACCTAGAATATAAGAAAGTTGGTTTTAGCTTTTGGATTCTAAGGAGATCCTCTTTTACTTATAGCTAGTAGTTAAGATTTTGAATTCATATTTTGTATTACTGGGCTTATTGAAGCAAATGTATCAGAATTACATATCTGATTTTTCAAATTCCTCCTCTCTCATCACTTTCCCTCTCCCTCGCACTCTCCCGCCACATTACAAGGAATCAAGCATATTCCTCGCTTTCTCCATGTTCAGGCATGAATGAAAGCCAACAAGACTGAAGAAAATCTCCAAGAAACTGGATTTTACATTGGAAAGCTTCTTATTGCTAAAAATCCATCTAGAACGGTAATTATAATCTCTAGACAGCAAACTTCAGTCATTTCAAGGGGAATTCAAACAACAGTGAAGATTTACAGGGATAAAATCATTAATGGCTGGTCCATAATTCCCTACAACTCTTGAATCTATGACTCCTGGGTCATATAACCATATGTTGGTTACTTGATTCGAAGATTTTTGGATCATTTAGCTTAGTAAATCTTAAAGATCATATAACTGCCAACCACTGTGAATAGCTCCCAACCACGACATAGCCATATTTATCACTAAAAAGAAATGAAAAGACATCTAATGAAACTTTAATATTCCAATGGCAGGAAACTCATACAAATCGGAGCGACTTCTCACATAAATTAGGGAAGAAAATAGTAGATTTTATGTAATAACACTCATACAAATCGGAGCGACTTCTCACATAAATTACGGAAGAAAAATAGTAGATTTTATGTAATAACTGATAATAATAATAATAATATTAAAAACAATTAAATAAAATAAATAAAAGAAAAATGTTTGAATCAATAGTCACGATGGTTGCTTTTGAGAGTTGGGTATTTCATTTGAACTACTGGAAAGAGATGCAGGCAAGGCGAGAGAAGAAGTAGAAGAAGAAAAGGTTTTGTCAGTCTAAGACCTTAATGTTGACACCGCATTTGAGTGAGGGAAGGCTGTCGACATTACTTATCATTGATTTGACACTCACGTACATCTAGGGAAAGGAGACGGCATGACAACTCGAACTCTCACCCATCAACGTATTGTTCACTTTGGCCAGATAGTCTCACAGTTTTGCCCTGTTGGTATAACTTCTCATGAGACCACTCATCCTAGGAGTGCTCCAATGTGAGCACACTTAACTTAAGAGTTTCTAATGAATATCCACTTTATACCAAAAGGCATCTCAATATTTAAGAGTTCAACTTAATGGTGGTTTGCATGAATTGAAGGGTATTTTCGTCTTTGATATAATTATTTCGTATTTTAAATAACACTGTCATTGTCGGACCCAAGCCCGGATATGAAAAGTGGAGGGTTGCATTAAGTAGCCGACAACAAATGTAAAACTTGTCGAAAAATCATGGCATGAATCCTTTTGATTATTGTATAAGTGCTAGAGCGTCTCCTGGAAACGACTATGGTCCTAATACAATGGATAGTGTGCAAGGGTCGCTACACCGGCGCCCAGGTTTAGTTTCAAATAAGCAAGGGTTCTCACATTACGGATGAATGCGAGTAAAGAAGTTAGTCCATGAAACTAAAATTAGGATACAATTTTGGAATATAGGTACTCTTACTGGTATGTTATTGAAATTAGTTGATGTTATGATTCATAGAAAGATAAATATCTTATGTGTTCAAGAAGTTAAATGGGTTGAAGAAAAGGGTATGCGATTGATAGCTTAAGTTTTAAAATTCAGTATTCAGGTAAGAGTCATAATAAAAATGGGGTAGGTGTAATTATAGATAAGAGTTTGAAAGATAATCTTGTAAAAATTAATAGAGTTGGAGAAAGTATTATAGCCCTTAAGATTAATATTGATACTAAGGTTTTTAATATTATAAGTGTATATGCACCTCAAGTAGGTTTAGATATATATTCTAAAGAGAAATTTTGGAATGAATTAGAAGACTTAATACAAATGATACATTTTAAAGAAAGAATTTTTATTGGAGGAGTGTTAAATGAACATGTCGGTAGAGCGGTAGAAGATTTTAGAAATATTCATGGTGGCTACGGTTTTGGAGTGATTAATGAAGAAGATAGAGCTATATTAAATTTTGCTTTACCATATGATTTTGTTATTGCTAATACTTTATTCAAGAAAAAAGATGAGCATATTATTACTTATAAGAATGGATCTAATAAAACACAAATTGATTATTCTCTTATGAGAAGTAGAGATCGTCGATAATCTAAAGATTGTAAAGTCATTCCAAGTAAGGAATTAAGTACTCAACATTGATTATTAGTTCTAAATATAAAGATGAAGAGTTGTAAAATAAAGAATATTATGAATCATCGTCGTAGAAGTAGATGGGAGCTCATAAATGACACAAAAAAAATTATTTTATAAGTAAAATTCAAGATTTCAAGATTTGCGATGTTCATAAAGAAGCAAATTCTATGTGAGATAAAGTAACAAAATATTAAACAAATGAAAAAAGTTGTACTTGGATAATCAAAAGAAAAAGTTTCTACAAATAAAAATAGTTGGTGCTGGAATAATAATGTGCAAGAAAAGATAAAATATAAGAAGATATGTTACAAAAATTGATTTAAATGTAAAAGCTTAGAGAATTGGAAAAAATATCAAACGACCCGTAAAAACTCTAAGAGAATAATATGTGACACTAAAAATTCTGTTTTTAGTAATCTTTATAATAGATTAGATACTAAGGAGCGTGAAAAATATATATAAACTAGCCAAACAAAGAGAAAAAAAAAAGTAAAGATTTAATTCAAGGAAAGTGTATAAATGATGAAATAAAAAAATATTTTTCTTAAAAAAGATATTCAAAATAGGTGGGGGAGTTATTTTGATAATTTTTTTAATGAAGGTTCAGAAAATACGATCGACCTTAGTGAACTCAATATTGTTAATAATAATAAGATGTTTCATTTTTACCGTCACATTAGTTAAAAAATAAATTAATGAGGCTTTAAAGAAAACCAAGGGTGGTAAGTCTGTAGGATCTAATGATATCCCAATTGAATTGTGAAAATATTTATGAGATTTGAGAGTTTATTGGTTTACTAAACTCTTTATTATTATTTTAAAAACTAACAAGATGCCTGAGGAGTGGAGACTGTATTTTGGTCCTTTATTTTTAAAAATAAAGGGGATGCAATAGAGTGTGCCAAGTATATAGAAATTAAGTTGATGTGTCATACTTTAAAATTATGGGAGAGAGTAATTGAACATAGCTTAAGACGTATTACAACTATTTCTCATAATCAGTTTGAATCTACAATGGAAGCTATACATTTATTGAGAGGTTTTATGGAGAAGTTCATAGATAATAAGGAGGATCTACATATGATTTTTATTGATTTAGAAAAGACTTACGATAAGGTTCCAAGAAATATCCTTTGAAGAGTTCTTGAGAAGAAAGGTGTCGATATGACTTATATTCAAGTCATTAAAGATATGTATACAAGAATTGTTACTTGTGTTCGAACAAGAGGATTGACCAAATATTTTTCTCATTCTGTTGGTCTATATCAGCCCGTATCTTTTGGCTTTAGTTATGGATGGACTTGCTGGATACTTACAGGATGATGTACCTTGGTGTATGTTTTTGCTGATGATATACTTCTTGTGGATAAGATGAGAGAAAAATGTCAGGAAAAACTTGATTTATGGAGGTTTACCTTGGAGTCTAAAGGACTCCGTTTGAGTAGAACTAAAACTGAATAAATGGAATGTAATTTTAGTAGTAGTAACTCTAGTGACAGAAGCATAACTATGGGTGATCAAATTATTAAAAGGTGTGAACGCTTTAGATATCTCGGATCTATTGTTCAAAGTGATGGTGATATTAATGGGGATGTTATTAGTAGAATTCAAGTTGGTTGCTTGAAGTGGAGGAATGTTTCAAACCTATTGTGCGATAGAAAAATATCGCTTAGACTAGAAGGAATGTTTTATAAGATAGCGGTAAGACCTGCATTGCTCTATGGTAGTGAATGTTGGTCTTTAAAAGAGAAGCATAAAACTAAGTTAAGTGTTGCCGAGATGAGCATGATTTAGTGGATGAGTGGCTTTACACTTAGAGACAAAATGCGAAATGAATTTCTCTCTGTGATAGAGTTGGTGTAGCTCCAGTGACAGACAAAATTAGAGAGAGTCATCTTAGACGGTTTGGTCATATTAAACGTTGACCATTTGTTGATCCGATTAGAAGAGTAGATGTTTTAGATTCGACTTATGTTAAGAAAGACAGAGGTAGACCTAGGATGACTTGGGCATACTGTATAAAAAATGATCTTAATTTATTAGAATTGAATGAAAATTTGAAACTAAATAGGACACGATGGAGAAAAAGGATTCATGTAACCGACATCACTTAGTGGGATAAAGTTTTTCTTGTTGTTGTAAACAATTATTCAAAATTTATGAGGTTTGTATAAAGTTCTCTTTTTTATTTATTATTGAAATATTATAATTTTTCATTTTCATTGATAAATCTCTTCACAACAATCATCACATTTTTCAAATGAAAAATTTTAAAATAATCAAGAATTATGCAATAAAAGCTCACTCAAACATAAATTATATGAATTAAGTGATTTCAAATTGAATTCATTATTTTAATATAATTTATTAGATAATGTGTTTTAAAATAGTTAAAGTTAACTTGAAAAACTAATGAATCAAATTATTTTTGCGTTTTAAATATTATGTATGTAAATGATAAAATTATGTGATTAATGACAAACTACTAATATTTTTACACAAATATTATTCAAAATATATATAAGTATATTATATATATATATATATATTTGCGATGGAGGCTATGCTAGGGTTAGGGATTTCTGGCAATTTCGTGGCAATTTACAGTGGGGGTGATGATGCTTCTCCAAATCGATGGTGAGATCTTTCCCATTTCCTCTTCTAAGTTAATTTCTTGCGTTCTCCCTCTGCTGGCGAGATTTTCTTCGATTTTAGGGGATTTTGGCCTGTCCGATTTCTGTGTTTTGAAGTTCTCTGAATTTATTTGGGGAATTTGCTGCTGGAAATTAAAGAAATTAAGGTTTTTGCGGTGGTTTTGGCTGGTGCTTTTTCTGGAGTTAGATTTATATTTGCTCTAGTCGATTGGTGTGTTTTTCGGTTGTCCTGAAGATTTTTTTTTTCGGTTTTTTTATGGAGAAATCCTTTGTGGAAACTCTCTCGGGGGCTCAATCCTCAAAGATCAGTGGATCTGGGCATTTTCCTCAGTCATTTCATGATGTTTTGATTGATGGTGGTGAGTATAATTTTATTCGTAATACAGGTATAAAAAACGACAAGTTTGCAATGTATGTTTCTGAAGAAGATAATAATAATCTGGATTCGTCTGCTTGTCATGTTCTTGTAGGGAAGTTCATTTTGGGACACCCCAAAATGGAATCTATTTGTAGGGAATTGGATGCTTTGAAATTTATGGGAGTTTGAAAATTTGGTTTGCTTGATGGGCGTCATATTCTGATCCAATTATCTAATGACGAAGATTACACTAATTTATTTTTTTCGCCGATTTATTAAAATTGATAATACAACCATGAAAATTTTGAAGTGGACAACGGATTTTGATCTTAAAGAGGAACCCCCTCTAATTTCGGTTTGGTTGTGTTTTCCAGGATTAAAATTTCATTTATTCAATCATGAGATACTTTTCTCCCTTGCTGCGGCATATGGCAAACCACTTAAAATTGATGGGCCCACTTTTCTATTGAATAGGCCTTCTGAAGCACATATTTTAGTTGAGAGTGATATAACGTTGTCGTTTTGTGATGAAATTTGAATTGGGACTGCACATAAAGGCTACTGACAAAAGGTAGAAATTGAAAAACATTCCCCATATTGTTCACACTGTCATATGTTTGGTCATAATGTTGTGAAATGTTACTGTCTTCATCCACCTTTAAAAAAAGGAATTGTTCGTCTGCCTATAGAAAGGGATTTCAATAAACAAGTTGAAGAGATTAGGGTCAATGGCCATCATAGTGTTGAAATAATCAAAGAATTAGATGCTAAACAACCAGAAGAAGTGAAGCGTACTGAAGAATTTATGATTACTAGTGATGATCGTGGTGCTACTATTAGTGAGGTTTCGATTGAAGATAAAGTAGATAATTGTAATGCTAATGATATTACTTCCCCTGTGCAGATTAACATACTGGAGGTTCAAACATCTTCTCCCCCAACTGACATACATTTGAAGGTGGAAAATGGTCAAGGAAATCATGATCCTCGGGCGTATGAGGTAAATGATGGAATTTTATTGGTTGTTTCTAATGCTCTTGAAGAGGAATGGTTAGTTAAAAAAACTGGTAAAAAGAAAATGAAAAGGAAAAATGAATTGTTACATCTGAATAAAGATAACATCATTATTGATGGGAAGTCACATTCTAATGGGGAATAGTTCATCACCCTCCCTAGGTCAACTAGAAAGGGTGTGTTGAGGTTTAACGATTAATATTATGATATGGAATATTAGGGGAGTGGCGGACCTTGCCTCCCTTAATAGAATTAAACATTTTAGCAGGGTCCATAATCTGGCTATTTTTTCTATTTTAGAGTTCGCTTGTTTCTAAAAATAAGGAGCACATCATCAGAAAGTTTAAACAGTATAATCATTTTTGTAACACCAATAACAAGATTTGGATCTTTGGGAAAAAAACATTGATTTAAACATTGTGCAAAACGAGGAGCAATTCATCTTGGTTTATTTTAATGGAAATCTTCGTATCCTGGGCCACCTTTGTTTATGCTAGCACTGTCCTTCAGAAAAAATACTATCTTTGGGATACTTTGGCGGCTATGGGTGAAAATATTACTGATCATTGGTTCATTAGAGGGGATTTCAATATGATTTTGAAGTCATCTGAAAGGATGGGAGGTAGAGGTGGAAACCTTAATCTTATTAATCAATTTAGTGATAAAATTGTTGAAGTGGGTCTCTTTGATCTTGGTTCATGGGTACTCCTTTCACGTGGAGGAGAGGTCCTCTTTTCCAAAGGCTGGATCGTTTTGTTGGTAATCAACAATTTCCTAACTATTTTCATGTCACTAAAGTGCATCATCTTAGTCATGCGGGGTCGGATCGTAATCCCATTATGCTTTCTCTTGCTTTTACTACTAAACCCGCTAAATATCATTTTAAATTTTTGAATATTTGAACTACTCACGATACTTTTCTGAGCAATGTGAAACAGGCTTGAAATACAAATGATGTTGGTAATCCTTGGTATATTTTATGGCAACTGCATAAACAGGTAGCTGATGGATTAAGTGGAATTTTATGCATTTTGGTAATATTCATAATAGAGTCAAAGAGGCTCAGAAGGTTGTGGATAACTTGGAGAATCTGCTTATTTGTAATCCGCAACATGTCATTGAGTTGGCCCAAGCCCATAACAAACTGTTAGAAGAGATTAATTTGGAAGAGGAGTTCTTACAGCAAAAAGCTAATGATATTTATTTTACTAGTGGAGATCGCAATTCAAAATTTTTCCACGCCTCTATTAAGCATAAAAGGAATTTGAGTACTATTTTAAGTATTAATATTATTGATGAGAGTATCACTAGCAAGGATGAGATTGGCAACAATGCGATGGAGTATTTTACAAATTTATTTCATTCTCTCTCAGACTCTCCCTATTATTTCTGAATTTTTTGAAGGTGAAAGGGAATATACTTCTAAAATTGATATTTCTAATATTCCAACGGAACAGAAGATTTATGCGGTGTTTAAGGAAATTAATACTAACAAATCTACTGGATCTGATGGTTTCACTGCTGCTTTCTATGTAACGAGTTGGGAGATTATTAAAAAATATGTGATTAAAGCTATTCAAAGTTTTTTCCAAGGGGAAGACCCTGGGAAATATTTTACACTTTCGTTAATTGTTCTTATTCCTAAGGGGAATGATAAATCTAGTTGGGATAAATTCAGGCCTACTTCCCTCACTTCTGTGGTCTATAAAGTTATTAGCAAATTGCTTGTCTATAGATTACAACCTATGTTGAGTAATATTATCTCTATTCATCAATCTGCTTTCATTAAAGGAAGGGAGATAACTGATAATATTCTTCTAGCGCAGGAGATGATGGAAGATCTGGATAAAAAGTGTCGTGGAGGTAATATGATTCTCAAACTTTATATTAAAAAGGCTTATGATACTATCAGCTGAGATTTCATATTAAATATCTTGCGGGCCAGATGTTTTCAAAATAATTTTTGCTCCCTTATCCGTAGATTGAATCTGATAAGAAGAGGGCTTTGTTGTAACAACCACTCTGTCTTAATTAAAGGAAAAAAGCTATAGATTCTTTTCTGCCACAAGGGGAATTAAACAAGGAGATCCTTTATCCACTACAATTTTTATTCTTGCTTTTAATTATTTCTCCAGATTAATTGAAACCTTATACTCAATTCTCATATAAATCTTTTATTATGGTTAGCCATTTGGCGTATGCTGATGATGTCATAATTTTCAGTAATGCCAGTAAATCAACCATTAAAGCAATTATGCAAGTATTAGATACTTTTCAAGATAATTCTGGTCTGATTTTCAGCAAAGATAAATGCAATATGTATTTTGGGAATTCTGTCAAAAGCTCTATTGTAATTTGGAGTAATAATTACACTGGCTTTCATGCTTCCTCTTTGCCCCTGAAATATTTGGGAGTAAATTTCCTTAAGAGCCGTCGAAAGCAAATACAATTAGATGAAGTTGTGGAAAAGATCAAAAATAGAATTAATGATTGGAGGAATAATTTCATGTCTAATGGGGGTCGTATTACCCTCCTCAGAAATGTTCTATTAAGTATCCCTTTATATGCTCTTCAAATCTTGAATCTTAAGAAAAACACTCAGATCCAATTATAAAGATTATTTAACTGATTTCTGTGGTCGGGTAACCAATCTAGAAAGCATTGGGCTTCATTTGATAAAGTTGCCAAGCCTATTGCAGCTGGGGGTTTTGGTTTAAAGAGTTTGAAGCAAATCTCTGACATTAGTATGTGCAAGTTGTGGTTCAAATTTCATGTTAATACTTCGTTATGGGCTCGCTTTCTTCTTCATAAATATCGTACTAAGTCAAATCCAGCTATAGTTCAGTGGAAAGTGGGGGATTCTAAGAGTTGGAAAGCTATTTTGAAAGCAAGAGAGGTCGCGAGAAAATTCATATTTTGGGATGTGGGTGAAGGTAATATTTCCTTTTGGCACGATAATTGGGGCTTAGGGGATACGGTATTATCTATTACTTCTCCACAGAATAATAAATTGACTATCTTCGATGTTTGGTTGGACGGAAATTGGGATGTTAATAAATTAATGTCTCTTATTGGGGATAGAACAGAGTTTGTTACTAAGATTCCTATTAAGGAGGGCAAAGATACCCCCATCTGGAAAAATTCCTATAATATATCTCCTTCGAAGCTATTGTATTCGAATATATATTTTCATGAAAACTGGCGGTGGGGTAAAATTATTTGGAATAATTTTCTAACTCCCTCTATCTCTCTTTTCTTTTGGAGATTTTTTCTTAATATGCTTCCTCTTAATGATATTCTTAAATTTAAAAGGTTGAAATCTGCTTCACAATGTCATTTATGAAAGAATGAAGAAGAATCGATCGTGCATCTTTTCTTCCAGTGTTCTTATGCTAAAGAAATTTGGAATACATTGGGAAAACACTTTCATATTAATTGCGTGATTGTAATGATATCAAAAGCTACCTTTTAAAGTGGAGGGCTGCAGATAGGATGGATTCCAAATTAGCTAGCTTCCCTTTATTAGTGATTTGGTTTATTTGAGTGGCAAGGAATGATCATAAATATTAAAATTTTGGTTTGTTCCCGACTAATATGGTTGCTTATATTCTTTCTTATTTATTTCGTGCTTGCCGTAATTTGGGGTTGAATGTTGATTTACATCCACCAAAGATGGGTAGGATGACCACTATTATTAAGTGGAAACCCCCTCCTAAAGGCTGAATCAAAGTGAATATTGATGGAAGTTGGACTTCCAAGGCAGTTGGAGCTGGAGGTGTTTTTAGAGATTATTTAGGCTTGTGCAGATGTTTCTTTGCTTCTCCGATTATT
>NW_018164720.1:1006963-1015904 GCF_001263595.1 Phalaenopsis equestris | reverse complement strand
ACATATATATATACATCTATATTATACATATATATACATATATATATATATGTATATATATATATATATATATGTATATATATTAACATAAGGTTGTGTGTTAAAACAATGATCAAACAAAAAATTTCATTTAAAAAAGTAACGATTGTTTGGTGACGAGATTTATTAATAAAAATTTAAAATTACATTTTTTCAACAACAAATAAATAAGAAATTTATATACAAACCATATAAAATGTAAATTATTACATAAAAAATGAAAATACCCTCAATTCATGCAGACTGCTCTTAAAATTAATAGAAAACCTGATTTTTGACCAATTTGGAACAAATTTTAATAGTCCAGGACTAAATTAGAATATTCTAAAATTCAAAGGCTAAATTGGACACTTATTAATAGTCGGTTGACTATTTATGAGCTTTTACTCTTTTTAAATATATTCCTACTTATGTTTTTAATTATTATATCGTACATAAATGAAATTAAATCACATTTGATTCTCCATATTATTAGTTATAGTGCATGTTAAATATTATTGTCTCAATAGTTGCATAATAATTTATTTTTGAAAGATATCAAATTATTGCATTGCTTTCATATTCTAGTAAGATGTACATGTCTCAGGTTATTACCTGACCTTTAGAAGTTTAATAAATGTGCATTTGTCAGATTATAACATGATTTTAGATTATAGTAGAGTTGCTTTTTTTTTGTAGATAAATACGAAGTGTTTTATATGAAAAGAATGTATGTATGAAGAATGAGATAGTACATATATTAAAGATTGTCTGTCTGCCAAGAGAAGTTCACGCCCTTATGGTACAAAGAGGAAATGCTAGGGTAATGCACGTGTAGATAACATAACCTAGACAATTATAATGTTTAGAACATTAACTGAGTTGATGATAAAATATCAATCAAAAGAGAGTATACGCATTTCCACTTTAAACAATTGTGTAAATTAGATTATGAATCGTTGTATCGATGAGAAAATATCGGCCAAAAACATATTACAATATGTTTTGACTGCACTCCTAAGACATATATGAATGTTAATAGCATAAAGTAAAAGTAAAGTCAAAGATTAAATTTTGAGGAGTACAATTAAATTTAATACGTATCAAATTATAAATTTATTCTAAATAAGAAAATTCCATGAAAAAATACATTAGTGTTATATGTTTTTATAGAAATATGAAAGATCAACGAGCGTATTATTTTCTTTTATATAAATTACCATATTTTAGAAATGTGATTGCTATTTAGTTATCTTACGATAACTCATTAAGTTGTTTTAATATTTTTTTTTCCGATTCAAACTTTTAAATAAGGTAAATACTATAGGTGTGTAGAGAAGTCGAGAACCAGAAAGGTAACTTTTATTTGTTAATTAAAATGTTTTCTTTTAATAGCTCTTTCAATTAATTTTTTTATATTGAATTGTTAGTGATGGAATTATAAATATAAAAAACCTAATTTCACCAACAAATCTTTTGTTCCTGCATTGGTTAATTTCAAGTCTTGAGCTGGATAATGATATTTATTCTACCAAACACAATTCAAAGCAATACAACTTTGAATACAAATACGATAAGCACGTACAATTCGAGAGAGGTGATCACTCCCAAATTCTACAAATCGAGATGTGGGAAATCTCTCCCAAATCTTAACCCCAAGCCTCAAGACAGTCTCATGCATACCCTATCCTTAAGCATATTAGCCCAATTTATACTAAACAATAATAAATAACAGAAGACAAAATTTCCCTTAGCCCAACAAAAGACTAAATTGCCCTTAGGCACTTGCGTAACGATACTCCCCTCTCAACAAGACACATTGTCCTCGAGGCAAAAAATAAAATAAATTGTTACTAGATCAAGTTGTATGGTTGTCGTTCATAAATTAGCTTGAGTTTGGTTCCCATTACTACCTTGATACTCTCGTCATGGACTTCCTTAACTTCTCAGAAATCTGTGTCGTCGTTTTCACCCATTGAAAGTTATCCTTCTTCAACTTTTTTCATCCACGGCTAAACAATTAAATTACCACCCGTCACAAACTCTGGTAGTACCTTGTAACTCCCCTAAATTTTCTCAACTGTTTCAGGTCTTAAATAGTGGCCCCCTACAACATAGTCGTCCCTTTTAGATGGATCTGCTGACACCAAGGTCTTGCACAAGCTAAGGTCACCGCAAAGCACCACCTAACTCTCCTCTACCCTAATCTTCATAGTCAAGGATTTCCAACTCACACCCGTCTCTCTGATCGTTTGTAGTCACTTCATCCTCAAAATCGCATCAGTACTTCCCAAGTTCAAAGGAAGAAAGTCCTCCATCACCTATATCCCCTGTAGCTTCGACAACAATCCCCTGCAAATTCCCCTACCTTTTCCCACCTTCCATTCCTCATCATAACCCCAAAACTTCTAATATCTACCAGCTTCAACTCCAACCATTCCATGACCTAATTTGAGATGAACTTGAGTGGAGCTACTATCTACCACCACTACTACTGGTTGCTCCCTGATCTATCTCCTCGCCATCATGATATGATTTGGATTAAATCTCACCACTGAGTTGAGGGATAGATCCGCTAAATCTAAGTGTAAGGGCTCATCTCCCTCCCAACTTCTACGTACTCCCTCTCACAAACTAAAAAAGCTTGGAGCGTACAATTCTTGCATTGATGGCCTTGGGCGTAATTCTCATCATATCGGAAAAATAATTTCCTTGCTCTCTTGTCATGCACCTCTGTCTCTGTGAGGCACTTGATGTTGCTCCCGAGATGGGCCCCGTATAG
This sequence comes from Phalaenopsis equestris, assembly GCF_001263595.1. Lineage (NCBI taxonomy): Eukaryota > Viridiplantae > Streptophyta > Magnoliopsida > Asparagales > Orchidaceae > Phalaenopsis > Phalaenopsis equestris. The sequence continues at coordinate 1,013,104 of NW_018164720.1, read as the reverse complement.
CTCTCCTTCTGTCACGCCTTGGCCCAAGACTTGCATTTAACCAAACTAAGAACGGACAGTCGGATGGTAGAAATCTATTCTGTCATTCTATTTCTATCACTAATAGTTTAATATTCAAATATTCATAAAAGAACCACTAAAAAAAATAATTCAACTAACAAGTATAAATTTATACATTTCTAGTTGTTGTCGCCTCTATACATATTTGTTTTTCTTTTATTCATCTTATTCAAAAGCTTAAAACCTTAAAAAACTATTTTAACAACATAATGACTTATTCAAAAATAAGCTACGAGTAATCACAATTCTAAACTACAGTAATCCGAGAAAAGATTAAAATATATGTTGTTCTTTCATATCTTTATAAAAAATTTTGGAGTATCTTAATCTTTTATATTTCTATAAGAAATTTTTGAGTATACTAATGCATGTATCAATGACTTTACTCAATGAAAATACTCAAGTTTTCTATATGCATTTACTATAGCTTTTCTTTTATTTTATAATTTTTACATATATACTTGTCTCTATGAGAATCACCATAAAAAATAATCTAAAACACCACAGGTCGATATTCAATCAGCACAGTGGTTAGTAGTCTAAACTTCACAATTGTCTAAGTTGGAAAGGTCGTTGCATACCCCTGGATGATATTCTCTCGTCGACACAACGATTCACAATCTAAACATCATAATTATCTGGGGAGGTAAGCTCTTTCAACTCTCCTCTGGCTGATATTCTCCTATTGGCATAGTAGTTAGTGATCTAAAGATCACAATTATCTGGGGTAATAAAAAACTACGCATAGGGATACACTCGCGTCCCTTGCCTGTATCATTGGAGGGTGAACTCCTATTCTTAACACGCACATGTAAGCACACAAGCATTCGTATATAAGTTATTTCATTCTTCATAACAAGCATTTTTCTGAGACATCTTTATTCATCTACTAACATGCATATTTACTCTGTTGTGCACTAATCCTCATACATCTCATATTATGCATCTCATATCATTCATCTCTTACCTCATGCATGTCTTGTATATCATTAATACCTTTCACATCTATCTCATGCATATCTTTCATATAATGAACATTTTGTCATATCGTGTTTATTATGTATATTTTTTCTGTCTAACAATATGAATGAGCTTACTAAACTAGAGCATAATAAAGAAAACAAACATTTTGAAATAAAGAAAATTACTAAAATTTAGAAATATAATTGCTCACTTCAGTTGTCACGCTAGATACTCAATCTTTAGTAACTTGTTGAATGCTGTGATAACTTTTATGTTGATCTTAATAAACTATAGAACAAAAAAAATCAAATTTTAAGATTCAACCAATTTCTGATAATCGAATTATTTTTCTTAAGTTAGCACAAAATTATTTTATCTGAAATTAACAAAGTAGACCTACAACTAATTTTCACATGCTAGCCTCAAGCTCACATTCTTAGATAAATAACCTGAAATTTCTAAATTTCTTAGGATTTTAAGATATCATAGCTCATAAAGTAATTTAAACCAAAACATGACTTTCTTACCTCAAATGGGCTTTGGGGAAAACCAACATTTTTCGATCCTGCCTAATCTTCTTCCCTATACTTTAACTTTCCTCAGCCTTCTCTTATCTTCATTGATTTCTCACTAAAGACCCTTACGAAAGTTCATAAACCAATTTCTTCTATTTCAACGCAATCTCGTCTCCACTATGGCGACCGGAAATAAAAAAAAATGCGTGAAAGAAAGTTTCGCACTCACCAATTTCATCCTGAAGTTTGAACAGAGAGTTGCGGCTCTCGATGGGTCGCTCGCCTGCTATAGATCGCAATTCTTCTACAATACAGAATCACACAAAAGCTGGTGTGAGGAGAAATCAAGAGAGCTTCGTGCAGACGAAACCAAGAGGTGGGACAGTGATTTGAAGGCTCTAGAATAAGGATCCCCTCATTTGAAACATCCCATAGGACTAAATATCACATGCGTAGGTCGGTGGGAACAAAGAAGCAGGCTTAGAGAGGGATATAAGTTTAATTAAAGTTTAATTAACTTAATTAACTAAAAATCTTGTAAAATTTTTATCTCTCATTCTATTTATAATTTATATATAGTGATTTATATCAGATTTATTGTTTTAAGCATAAAACTTTATAAAATTAATTCAAATTGAAATTTGAGGGATTCAAATTTTGGAGTATATTTTAAGTGGTTAAAATTTTACCTAGTTTCCTAAAACCAATCAACATATTTTCGAAACATTCTGAAATAACAATTTGGGTCTTCAATGACATGGTTGTCGAGGTATTCTTATAGAATCCTCCATTGGTGTCGCTTTTGTTAGCCTTCTTCATCTGGCTCTTATCTTCCACAATCCAGGCGAAATCCATCGTCTTCCTCACCCCTCGTAGTCTCAATAGTTGGAGTGTTGCCCGCATGTCGGGCTTTAGGCCTTTCATAAAGTTCCTCACCAATCCTGCTTTAGAAATCCCCCTTTTCTCGTCCGGATAATAGCTCGAATCTCTCTAATCCATCACAGTCCCTTTTTGAGTTAAACAATATAATAACTTATGTAAGTCTCCTTCATGAATGGCTCTGAAACATTTCAACAAGCAATTCTTAAATTCCTCCCACAAACAAATCGAGTATCTAACCTCCCACCACTGAAACCATGCTGGAGTTTTTCCCTCCAAACATAACACTGTCACCATGAGCTTCTCTTCATTTAGCCCATCATCGAGAAATATAGCCTAACTAGTACACCCACCCATGTGTTTCTTCCCCCTCGAAGATTGGCATCTTTAACTTCCTAATCCTAACACCTCCAGCCCAACATCATCTCTCTCTGACAACTCCCTCCTTCAATCATAGTATCACTTCCTGACTTTCCTCATTCATGCGCCTCCCAACCCCTTCCAAAAGCCCTCCATGTTTCGGCCCAACCCCCTCAATTTGAAATGTCTAATCCAATCTTCATCGGGGTCCTAGGTGGGAGTTTTTGATGGTGGATGTTTTACTCCACATGTTCCTCACATTTAATCTCTTTCCTTTTGATCTGGCCAAGGATTCTCTAGTTAACCCTTGACTAGGGTTTGTAAGTTGAGCTGTACGTGGGGTCTTGGATTGGATCTCAATAAACTTCCTTATCATCTCCTCCAAGTTATCGAATCAATTGACAATGAAGGAAACATTTTTTCTATCCTGGATTTAAGTTTCCCTAACTCTCCATCCAATCTCTCTTCCAAAGCATCAACTTTCCTTGTTTTCATTTCTCCAAGGTCGTTTCCAAACAAGAAACTCTTGCATGCTGAAATCACATCTGTGACTACCCAAAGTATCTCAAGTCGCAACTATATCGCGCGGTTAGGTCAATCTATTTCACTATCTAAATCGTGAGGTTCAATCATGAGGGCCTGTACGTCGCGATCCTGTCGATGCTTCCCAAGATCACAATTGTATCGTGGAATTTGGTCACGAAGGAGTTCGGTCACAATGCCACGATCCCCTTGATGCTTCCCAGTATAACAACTGTATCACGGGGTTCATTCGCAAAAGTATGTAGTTTTTTATCCCGATCGACACTCAACCTATATGTCACTGTCTGGATGTTGGCTTCCCAGAATCTTGTCATGAAAACAATTTAATACGAAACGGGGCGATTTCTCACAAAAATTAGGCCAGAAAATTATAGATTTTATTCCGCCAAAAATAAATTAAAGCAATATAACTCCGAATACAAAAAAGATAAACACCTACAATTCGATAGGTAGGTGATCTCTTCCAAGTCATATAATTCTATAAGTAGGAAATCTCTCCCAAACCCTAACACTAAGAATCGGGACACAATTTCATGCATAACCCTAGCCCTAAAAATCTCAGTTTATTTATACTAAACCATAATAAATAACAAAAGACTAACTTGCTCATTAGGCGCATAAAAAACTAAATGGCCCTAGACACCAGCATAAGAGAAACCTAAGTCAAATTTTCTGAAAAGCCCTTAGTCTATGCGCTCAATCTTCAAAAAAAAAAAAAAGTTAAATTAAATAGGTATATTTAATGCATTTTTTACAAGGGTTGACAATGAAAACAAAAATGTATTATTTACAAGGGTTAAATATTCAATCTAAATAGTCGTTGAATTGGCGCTGCATATGTTCTCACAAAAAATGAAAGCATGCAAATGGAAAGTTTCTCTAAATAGTTACAATATAAGCTATAAATACATAACCGGAAATTGCACCAACGAGTCCAAGTGAATAAATTTATTTAGAACGAGCTCTTAAAATAATATGAGAGGCATGAATAAAATAGTAAATAAAAATTTTAATGCTCACTCGTGCAAATGGTTTTACTATTTCTGTAGGGAATGGTATTTCCGTGAAATCAAGAAGTATTGGTGGTTTCCATAGATAAAAAGATGATTCAAACAAAAATAATCAAAAACCTGACAAAACACAAACAATGAAATAAAATAGCTTACTCTGCATCATTAATATTGGCATAACCACCAATGAGGATGCTATATGTCACCAATGTTAACTCAATACCATCACGTTTCATTTCTTCAATACAAGACAAGGCCCCTCTCATATCTCTTGCTACTGCATACGCATGAACAAGGCTGCATAAAATAAACCACATTCAATGGGATTAAGGATCCTACAACAGAAGTAATAATAAAAAACAATAATAATAAAAAACAAATAAAAAATAAAAAAAAAAATTAAAAGTCAATCCTCATAACTTTTAGCCTTATCCCAACTATTTGAGGTTGATGTTTCAAATCCGCATTCTCCATTCATTCATACTAGGTTCTAAACAAGCAATAACTCCATGTTATACATACAATTTTACACAATTTCTAATCACGCCACCTTTCCACTCCTTCCCTCCAAAGTTATTTAAAATTCACTCTTACTTGCTCTATCAATGCATCTTCTATCCTCATTTATGCATGGTCAAATCATACAAATCTACAAAATCTTACATGCATACCACGGAATTCCTAATTATTTACATATCTAACAACTAAAGTTTGATATTTACACTAATAACAATATGGTGTCTTAAACCTATGTATGAAAGGTTGTAATTCTCTTTTAAAAAGTTAATAATGATAGTATTTTTTATGTGATGTTTAAAATTTTTTAGTCTTATAAATATAAATATAACAATTTTAGGTGTTAGACATGAAAATACATAAGAATTGTGTAACATGCATGTAAATGACCCGTAAATCTATTTTACAATATGCTATCTTCTATAAAAGATAACACCGCTATTAATCTAAGGTAATCAATTTTGCAATTATCCTTACTAATTTTAGCACATATATGTATTATCAGTCTCATTTTCTCCATAATCGATTTGTCTATATACTACTAGTTTGAGATCAAAACCTTCCTTAACTTTACGAAAAAATATTAAGCAATTATATGTGTGTGTGTGTGTCTCATTATCACTAAACTTGTCACAATCATTCCTTCCACGTCATGCAGCAAAAAGGAAAGAAAGTATAAACAACTGTCATAAAAAATGAGTTTATTACATACTAAATAAGAGCTAACCCTTGCAAATTATCGTCGCTTTACAATTTTAGTCAAGACAGCAAGTGAGAATAAGAAAATTTAAAAGATGAATTGGTTCTTTAAATTGGGCTTACTTCGTGAATACATAAGAATTAGGCTCTATGCCTCTTGCTCTCATGTTCTCAAAAGTAGCGCGTGCATGATGTTTGTCTCCTCTCCTAGCATAATAGCTAACCATCAACCCAAAATCTCCTCTTGAAGGCTGATCAATGAAAGTATTGTTAGGGAATTAATGTGAAACCAAGCGTAGAGTATTGAATGCAAACAAAATAAACCAACACCAAATAGCTTCATACTGCGTGAAGATCATCTAAGAGATAGTTCCATACTATACACATGTACAACAAAGAAAAGCAAAAGTACTCATCAAAATAGTTTCATGTTTTTGTTAAATCATAAAAAATAAATTCTCGGGTAAATTGTGAGTATTTATCAATAACTTTGGAAACATGATTCAATTCTCAAAGTCAACAACCTTTTTTTCCAAACTAGGACCAAAGATCTAATCATTTGTCAATGCAAAACATAGGTTGTGTGCAATAAAACT
>NW_018164720.1:982460-1006863 GCF_001263595.1 Phalaenopsis equestris | reverse complement strand
AAGTTTAGCCCAACATGCCCAAATTAACCAAAATCCTTCAAATTGAGCCCCCAATTGAACTCAAAATCATTTCAAGTCTTCACCAAAAATCTTCATGACAATCATCTACACAATGTTGACCAATTAATTGGACTCAAGGTCAAGGCTAGCCTAGTCTAAACCCAAGCTTTGGCCAAATTGACTTACATGGACCCCTTCACCAAAAATTAACCTAGTCATGTCAAATTGGCCAACCAAAGATCACCACAGCCACTAAGCCCTTCCTTTGGACCAGGATAAACCTTAGAAAACCCACCAAACCAAGTTATGGACCAATGGGTCCCTAAATTAAGGGATTTATGCCCATATCTGGGTCTTAAGGCAAAAGCCTCACCATTATGACTAACCCTTGGGGGTAAGTGATAATTGAACCTCCCCCTTGCTCACCTGACCTCTTGGCCAGCTCCCCTGCCCTTGCCGGCTGGCCTAGTGGCCGAAAAAAACCAAAATCAAGCCACCTCATCCAATTTTAAGTTTAGAGCCTCTATGCCCTCCACATAGGCGCACTTTGCACCCTTCAATTGACCCATAGAGCAACCATTGACCATTTTTATAAAAGCTCACCTCCATGGCCAAGGGGAGAGATGCTAAAATTTTCTCAAAGAGAGACCTCCAAATTGATCCCACAGCCTCTTTGAGTCCTCGTCAGCTCAAGCCAACAATTTTCCCCCATTGATCCCCACTGTGGAAGCTCAATTTGGAGCTCAATCTTCTGCCAAAACCAGAACAGAACTCCCCATAGCTCCACAGTCCACCAAACTCTAATTAAACTCACCCACACCATCACCACAGTGAAAGAAGAAGAAGCCTCATCAAATCCCCCTCATATAGAGCTCCTAGCATAGCTAACACCTGAAATTGAGCTTGGTGGAATTCATACCTAGACCTTTCACCACAGCAAGAGGCTCAATCCATAGCCTCCTTGGACCTCCACGAATGTGCCGAGCACCTCTGATTGAAGCTTCCCTTCTCAGAGAAAAGCTATTGAACTTCCCCTCTTCCCGAGCCTATTTTGATTCTCTATTTGATTAGGGTAGTTTCATGGCATGTTTAATGTATAGATATGTTCTACTAGTCAAGAGGAGCATTTAGAAACAAATTTTACTTGTTTTGGTTGGGAAATGAGTGAGATATCAAGGTTTGAAAATGAACGGTTCTCGGGCTAGGGCATTGGAGATGATGACCACGCGCCATCGTGTATCACACGAACGACTTTGATCGCTCCAGATGGAGAGACTGAACGAAAAGGCGGGATGTGTGGTTGTTGGCATGGAAGGCGGTGCCAAATGAGAGCGTGCCACGTGGAGCTTCAGAGTCGTCGTAGGTTGACGCGGCGCTGCGTCACTTAAGTAGAAAAATAGGGCTTTTTCTGATTTATTTAATTACCTAAAACTTTAAAAATTCATATCTTGAGTAGAAAAATCGCAAAAATAAAATAAAAATACCCTCTTGCTCAGTGAACAGAGGAGAACAATGTGGAAATGGTTTGAAGTTCATTTCATTTGAAGTTCAAAACCACTCTCTGGACTCCTGAGTTATGGAGGGGTCGGCCAGAAAATTTACTCCTCAACAAAAATGTGGTTGTATGAGCTCCAAGAAGTCAGTCAAGGTCTGTGGATTCTACAAGCCAAGTGCGTATTTGAAAAGGTCTTCATGTAATCCTTGGGTCAAGGCTGCATGGGTGATAGTAGATTTTAAATCTTAAACATTTAGTATTTTTCAATGAATGCGTGTAATGAATCTTTTTAGGCTTCCGAGGAGGATAGATCTTCAGAGGATCTTTGTAGTTCTTCAGCGACTTTTTTGCACTAGCAATTTGATCTATAAACAACCCTTTGAAATCTCTAAAGGGAGTGATGACTCCTACAATTAAATTGTTGAACTAGAGTAAAGTTGATTTCCTTAACATCATAAAGAATAAATGATATTTCAGAGCATCATTTACCCTTAATAAATGCACAACTAACTCAAAAGAAGCTACGTGGTCAACAGGGTTTGACTTTCTTTTGTAAGATTCTAAAAATTTAATTTAGAATTTTCTTAGTGCTTCGAATTCAATAATGTATCTTGAGAATGCGTTCCCTAATGATTTTACTTCTCCTCGTTCTTCTTCTTCCTTTGCTCGAGGATTTGAAAGATTCCTCCTCTGGAATGTAAAATTGTCTTTATCTTCTTCTCCTTTTTCTAGCCTTGATACAAGCGCCCTTCAATTCTAAGCATTGCTCTTGGTAGATTTTGCCTTGCGTGTCTCGTCTATGAAACCACAAATCCTTGATGATCCAGTTTGTCATGGAGTGAGACTTGGGTTAGGATTCAGAAGTTTATTCTATTGCTTCTCATATAACATTCATCATATATTCCTTTAGCTCGTTGATTTGCTACGTTATGAACTCTTTTGTACAATCCATCATACTCATTTGTTTCCTCCTTGTGTTGAAAAATCTTAAAGAGTTTGACTGCGAACTTCAAGCTCATCATACTCATTAGGATGTTAAATAGTCTTAAGACATCGGGTCTTGTAATATCCGTAAGTTTACACAACTCAGAAGAGGCATGCGTAAGGAAAGTGAAAGAAGAGGATGAATATACTTTGCAGGCCTGTACACTATGTTATGCTTTCTAATCCTTCTTTGGTAGAGCAAAAGAGATAATCTAACAAAAAAAGAGGAGAGAAGGGTTCTAAAGGAGTCACGACACAAGATCTCCCAAAAAAGTCTCGAAGAAAGTGCCCTCCGCTCTACCCTTTTTTTTGTTATAGATGCATAATAAAATATTAAAAAATAATTTGTGTCGTATAAAAATCTATTCACTGTGAATTGATGAAAAGACACTGACAGGTGTGTCAGACAACTCATAAATGAAGAAATGATATATGTCAATCCTTGGTGTTAGTCTTGATTTTTGAGTTCTTTTAGTTATTAGGATTGCTGTTGAGTAGGGTTAGCCTAGCGAGTTTGATTGGTCATTTCGTCAGACAAAATGATTAGAACGGTTTGACAAGCTAGTTCACCATGATAGTTCGATATGTCAACTCGATAACTAGTACAAGATAGTCGACTCATGGGCGAGTTAGTTTGGCCAATCACCCTAATGTGTTGCTTCGACAAAAGTCGTGTCTTCCAGATAGTTCGGTGGACCTAACCCCATCAGATCTTTTGATTACATACAGTGGCAATTGAACGTTGATTTTTTGTATATATATATATATATATATATATATTAGATATTATATATAGTGTAATAATAAAAGTTTTTTGTGTTTAAATTAAAATTTAATATTTATTTGTATCATATTAAATTTTATTCAAATAAATACATACAGATCTGTATTAATTTTATCAATATATAAGATCTTTTAAATGTCGGTGACGGCTGGATTATAAATCATCATAAATTTATCATTAGCAGACGTTTCGAATCTCTCTCTCTCTAATTGACGAGCCTCCCACGTACACAAATTGTACGTACAAAAAAATGCAAATTAAAAAATAAAACGTGACTCACCAAACTAACGGCAGTTAGCACAGAGGGAGTTCCCAAGTGGACGGCTCAGATTGCTCTAAACACAGGTCTTGAGAGGGCTCAGATTAACGTGGCTTCATCCTATCGTTTTCGTCGACCGCCTTTATGTCTAAAAAGGTATCGATGGCAGCGGCAGAAAGTTCAGCTCAACGAACCGTAGATGACTTTCTCTGCTTATGGGTTCCAACGACGACGGTGGAAGCGCCTGCCGCGATGTTCTGGAGAAGTTCGTGCGCTCTCGCTACGCGTCGGCAATGCTTCTTGCCGGTTTCGTGCTCAGCGCCTCTGTGATTGCTCTTCACATTGGCCATGGGCCGACGCTGCCGTCGCTGCTTTCTGGGTTTAGGTTGTCGGGTAGGAGGAGGAAGAGGCCAATCCGGGTTTATATGGACGGGTGCTTTGATATGATGCACTATGGCCACTGCAACGCCCTCCGGCAGGCGCGGGCGCTGGGAGATGAGCTCGTCGTCGGTGTGGTTAGTGATGAGGAGATCACGGAGAATAAGGGCCCTCCTGTGACGGCCATGAAGGAAAGGTTGGTTCTCTGGATTTGATCGCCATTAATGATTATTTGTGAGGTACATGAATTCTGTAGGGTTAATGTCCTATCCCCGCATTTGATATTCAGGGTTGGCCGAATGAATTAATTTTTTTTTTCTTTATTTGAAGTTTCCCCTTCTCAATATCTAAGCTGTCATTTTCCCTTTATGCTATTTTCTTACTTTTCTTGCTCTATTTTCTGATCATCTTTACCTTTTTCATTGTGAATTTTTTACTTGGGTTGGCGGGAATCAGTGTTCCTGGTTTAAGTTATCATGTTTAAATTAGATGTGAACTTTTTGTCTGAATTGTATGCATATTTCCCGTCTCTTTTCTTCACGGGCAAGCTTTTATGCGTATCTGACGCGTGCAACTCTATGTGGCAGGATGATCATGGTCGGTGCAGTGAAATGGGTGGATGAGATCATTCCAGATGCTCCTTATGCCATCAACGAGGAATTCATGTACAAGCTCTTCAATGAGTACCGTATTGATTATATTATTCATGGGGATGACCCTTGTTTGTTCCCAGATGGCACTGATGCATATGCTATTGCTAAGAAAGCTGGTCGCTTTAAGCAGATCAAGAGAACTGAAGGAGTGTCAAGCACTGACATTGTTGGTAATGCTAAACTGTTATGACAATTTACTGTATTAGAACAACCTATTTAACTTGTTTTTACCGTGTTTCTTTGCATCAAAAGATTTCTAGGATACATAAATAAAAAAAAACATAATAATAATATAGGGAAAAAAATGAATTTCGATTTTTAGTTTTTTCTTAGGGTAAATTGAACTTTGGTGTTAGAAAAGAGGAGAGTTTTTGGCTATCTGCATTTTATGTTCTCTTTGTTAGGTGGGCACGATTCAATCTGTTTTCATATGTACTGTGTCAGGGACATTTAAGTGTTGATTGTCAAATGTGGGAATTGTAATTGAATTGATAAAAATGAAACCACCCTTAGTTTGATTTTTATTTTGATAGTGGTATCGAATTGATCTTTTTATTACGGTAGTGAATGTAGGAAAGAATATATGGACATAAAATCGATAAAATATATCCAAGTCATTTGAGTACAGTTATCAATGAATATGACAATTCCCATAGCACCAAAAATATTGGGATTTTTGTGGGTCTTCAAATATCAGAGTTAATTAAAATAAAAAAAAAAACTAGAGGATTGAGAATTGCTTTTAGGAAAAATAACCACCCGATAGTATTGCAAGTTCACAAATCTCACAAATGGAAATCACTAATATTTATATTTATAAAAAGAGGTGACATGCATTGAAAAATTTTAAGACGGCATGTCCTAGCCTATAATGATGTTTCCATATGATGGTATTGTTTGTGGAAATGAAGGAGCATGCTAATTGATTTTGTGCCTCAAGGAGGTATAGTGCATCATTTTTTTTTTATTTTGCACATTTGTCTTGTTCATAGTGAGGTTCTGAAATATAAAATAATTAGTAAAGGACTTTACACTTATGTTCCTTGATAATTTTATGAATTGATAAATTTTTAACTGCAATATGAGGAACATATAATATATTACTAAGGATGAAATTGAGAAAAATGGAGATATTTTCTTCTTCTACATTGGTTGCTAAAGGATCATCTATTTTTTTATTACTGGGGGCATGATTTTATGTTTAATAAATGTTAACAAGGTATGTTATATAATCAGTGACACCTAAATTGAGAATTCATGTTTAAAACGATGTGGTTGAGGCACTGAAGTTATAAGAGTTGGAAGTTATACCATTTTAGGCAAGAGGACATGATCCACATAATTTTTTAAAGAATTGAGTAGATTCCCTAATTTGTTAGTTTCTTCGAAGCTGAGTCGATCCATATATACAAGATAGCTCTGTTTCTTCTTGTCCCGTCTTTAATTACACCATAGCTTTGTAGTTTTCCATGAAGTTTCCAATATTTCTTTTTTATGTCAATTCTTTTTGTAATAGTTGCACCATTGTTTGCCTTTTAGAGGGTTTATTATTTGGGATAAGATTTCTAATAGAGAACCCCTTACCTTAAGTTTCAACGATTTTCATGCTAGATATTTAGTAAACCGGATTATTAAACATCACGATTCTTTTTCCTACATCAACTTGCACAAGAGAGAAAATCTTATTTAGAAAATGGAGGGTTTCTCTACTTAAGATTTGAATTAAACTTGATCAAAGTCATTTTTGAGTCATGCAATAAACACAAATACTTTTTTTCCATTAAATGCTCGAGGATTATTGCATCTTCACAACACGTCATATTGAGAACTTAGTAATAATCTAATTCAAGCCTATAAAACTTCTTGACATTAAAATATTTAATGATAGGAAAATTATCTTGTTTGATGGTGGAGAGTTTCATTTTGATCTCATAAATAACTGAAACATCCTTGACCTTTGAGTAAGTTTGTTTGATAGCATCTCAAACTTCTTTTGCGGTAGATAGAAACATGTATGGCTCACTGATTTTTGGCATCATGGGATTCCACAACTATGTTATGTTCATGGAATTTATTTTTTCCCAAAGTATACATCAGGTCTTTTGGCTCTAAAGGTAGATCGAAAAGATGTTAGATCTTGTCTTTTCATTTAAAATGGATTTTCACAAATTGCGACCACTTCAGATACTATCTTCCATTCAAGCAATATGAGATTTGAAGACATCGCTGTTTTCTCTTAGCTTGTTTTTCACCATTCATGATGGTCAACTCTTTAGAAGAGAAGTCAAAGATATGAGACATAATGAACCAAAGGAAGAGCTTGGACTAGAGGGGTTGGAGAATGACTATAGAGAATCAATATTGGAAGCATAAAATTCTAACCTCTCTTTGATACCATGCAGAAAAATACATGGCTAGAACAAATTAGCTTGTTCATTCTTTCAATGGTATTCATATACAAAACTTTAATTAAAAAAATAAATAATTACATAAAAATAGTTTTTAGTTATTTGTCATTTGTTTTTTAGATATCTTTGATTGATGCCAATGGAGCAATTTGTGCCCTCATTCTTTCTTTTTTTGTATGTGAATGCGTGAGAGATATATCTCCTTATAAGTAATGAATTTGCATCATCTGATTTTCCTTATCTATACTTTTTCATTGATCCAACAACTCTTATAATGTTTCTTAATGCAACTAGCAATGAATGTAAATCACAAGAGAAATCTTAGGATTTAGATATCAAATGCCTTTTAATACTTAAGAATTTGATCTCTTTAATGCAATGTGCAAATTACAAGAGATGATTATTGAGAACCAAATGATATTTTAATGATTGAATAAATATATAAAAATAAAAAAAAAATTGAGTCTTACAAAATCAATGAGCTTCATCAAGCAATTGCAATTTATTTATCCGAACTATAATCTAATTGTATTAAATTTAAACAAAATTAAGAATGATTTCTATCCAATAGCAAGATGTTTAGAAGAAATTGTGTACATAAAATAATTCACCAAATGTAAAGGAAATCCAAGCCCCATGTCGATACATGGAGATAACTTTCTCTGAAATTATGCGTTATACTTGTACTACAACCAAAAGAATTACACACCGCACTTCCACTAACAATGTTGAAAACTAGAATAAAATTTATTCAATTAGAAGTTATCAATTAAATTCTTTAGACTATATATTCAATGACACCTTGTACATATGTTAGTCGATATAGTTGGCACAAGATTCCCCAATTCATTTTTTAATATCTTACATTTCGATATTTTCTATTAAACAAAGATTCATAATTACAACAGCCAGAAGATCTCATAACATCAACTCATCAAACACATTTGTATGGTCAACATCCATTGCATGGTTACTTCCTGGGAATGAATGTGAGAAATAGTAAATATAAGTTGCAAATAAAGCTTCAAGCAAAGGGATTGCAACAAAAACCTTGTGACCGAAATTGTGCTAAGCAGTCGATTAAAAACATGAAGTATACATGTCGATCAAGTAATATACAAAATTGATGTCCATATATCGATCAATGATGAAACTTGTTAAATTTTTTAACGAACTAAGTTCTAGTTTATTACACAGTTTATATTAATTTGAAGTTTCAGATTTGTTGAAAGTGAAAAGTTCTAAAATTCTAATGCAAATATAGAAAATTAAAACTAAATTTAATTGGATTCATTCAGAGGTGAAATATTCATACTTCTTCGACATCTATCTCGTGATTCCTTGTTGTTTTTCTTATGAGTCTCCTAAGCTGTTGTTGACAACTAGTGATAAATCCCTTTTAGCCTATATCCAATCATAAGAAGCGTTGGAGACTTTTTTTACAGTTAGGGAACTTAGCCATCTAAGGTTTTCCAAGAATCTTCTAATCCCCTATCTAGATTACACTCTCCTTTTGGTAATATGTATATTCAACTAGGCGAGTGTGTCTTAATCTACTTATTCTTTTAGCTAATAATTAGAAGCCCTATATCGCAAGAGGTTTTAACTTCCTAATTGATAGATCAGTCGTAAAATACGATCAAAAGGTTAAAACATCAACATATGAAATCCAAAGCACAAAAAATATCTAGGAAGAACTTATTTGTTCAAAACGTCGATTTAACACTTGTTTTACATCATACGAGTTTGAAAGAATTAGCTATTACACATGAGGGAAAAATATAGGAATTTTCATTGAAAACATTAAGGAAAACAACATAAATATCTATAGAAAACTCAATCGAGTTAATAACCCCTTGCCATACCCTACAATTCGCTTTGTACAATCTCAACTCTCCATGGTTCTCCCTTGTACAAGTGCACAAAATCTCTTTCTCACAACTCTCACAACTCTCAAAGTAAAAACACCCTATAAATCTTTCCCAAGGGAGAACTAATGGAGAAACCCATATGGCAAGAACAAGATCTTTCAACTCTCCAAAGAAGCTACCAGACATCGATAATTGTTCTAATTAATCCCTTAGATTTCTTTCTTACTGACACTTCTTCGCTAGGACTTTGACGTAGTTATGCTTGAGGGCGATCTAGGTATGTTAGCCCCCTTTTTTGTTTAACTTTATATTTCTACTTTCTGACGCGTGCTCAAAACGTGCAATCTACAAAACATAGCATAAACACTTTCTACAAGTGTAAAATATGTGTAATATGGAAATAAATCAGGAAATTTATGATGAAAAACATCACAAAATTGATCTACATCAATTCCTCCTAATTTATTTATTCCGTGTTCTTAAGTAACATCATATCTAATTTGGGACTTGTTTTAATAATTTTTGTAGCTCTCGTGTGAAACTTCTTGATTCTTTAACACAATTATATAAGTTGTAATAAAAGATGTGCAAATATCTTATCAGAATTAGATTTTTAGTAATCTTGAACAATCTAATTTTTCTTTAGTTGACTTCTTTTTAGGCCTAAGCATATTTTAAAATTCTTAAAATGGCGTGATTAAAATATTTTAATTTCTCAAAGTTATTTTTAAGTCAATTGATTCTTAAACAAATAACCTCAAAATCGCTTAATCTTTTTCTTTATATAATATTTAAGAGTTCCATAAAAAAAACAAGTTTTATGAATTTAGAAAGAGTTTAGTCACCATTTTTTGATTTTTCATGCTCAATCTCAAGCTTCTTGTCCACAAATTTCCGGACGTTTCTTTTTTTCTTTTTCGACTTTTCTTTTCGAATTATTGCCTTGCACACATTTTTTCCCCCTTTTCTTCTTTTCAAGCTCAAATGTATTTTTAATTTAATTTAGAATTATTATATCCGACTGAGTATATTTCTTTAAGGTTTTGAATGTCTAATTTTCTCTATTGACTAATCCTGAAAGACTTTTTAACATAAATTTTCGAGTCAGGTTCGAGTCACCATGTTCTAAAGGCTTAACTATCCTTGATTAATTGAACCTATTTGAATTACACATTTTTAATTTTTCTAAGATTTTTTATGGTTAAGATAGAAGTTATTAAAACTAATGACTCAGTTATTAAGAAATTAATTTTAATCCACCCTTTAATGAATATTTATATTTCTAATGAAGCATTATATAACATAGTCAAATCACTAGGATTCTCATCACGAGTCACCGTGTTCTAAAATACAGTCAACAATTCGACTATGTTACTTATTCTCAGTCAAGTGTACATGTCTAGTTCTCTTCCCCAAACTTGTTTTTATCCTATGCATGCCCCATGCAAGGGTGCAAAAAAGAAAAAAGCATAGCATGTAATAACAGGGAATCTCATATTACAGAAAATGTAACATCGACAGATGATAGTACTAGTAACACATTACACATGAAGTAGGGGTGTCCATTCGGGTCAGTGGGCCGAGTTATGGTTTGACCCTGAAATAACTCGACCCGAAAAGGGTCCACTCGAACTTTAACTGAATAATAAACGGGTCGCAAAATTAAGACTCGAACCTGAGCTTAACTCGCTAACCCAAATTTGACCCAAAATTTCGTGCTTAATCGGGTCATTTTTGAGTTTTTAGGTTCAACTTTAACTCGACTCGAATAATAAATGATCAAATTCTCTGACTCAAACCCGACTCGAAAAATATTCGGGTCAACTCTAACCCGAATTTTTTTGAGTCGACTTCGAGTCGTGTTGGTGTGTGGAGTCAATTTTTGACACCCTTAACATGAAACATATCACAATAAAATACATCACAGGAAAATATACAGAGTGCATCACAACATCTCACAAAAATATCATCAGTACAAAATATACAGAGTGCATAGCATGAAATATTTCTCTATTGCCCATAAGCGATGCGATCTATGAACATCTAGAGAACAAATCTGGCATCTATGGATTTTCTGCTTTATATATTGTAGTTTCGGGAAACCCTATCCTCCGTGATATCAGCGAGGCTCATGGTAGGCATGAGTTGTACCACAATGAAATAATGTCAGGCTCCTTGTTCATTTTGGCACATGGGAAATTCACAATCCTCTCTTCGTCCTCTCCAGGCTTGGTTTTCCATTGCCTAGTGAGGTCGATGAGGAAGTCTATAATTTATTTGTAGTTAGGGGCGAGAAAGATGGAGTAATAGCTATTAGGAATTTTCCTGATGGTCGAAAAGTGAATTTATGGTGGAATCGTAGGCTATGTACTTCCACCTCACAAAGAATCCCGTCCATGATTTTTTTGCATTCAAAAAGAATTCGCGAGCAAATGGCACGATAGTGGGGCCAATAGTGTAACAAAATCTCTCTCAATCCATCTCCACAAGTTCACTCTCAACTTGACCCTTGACTCCAAGAAACACCACTCTTAGATCAATTTCTTCGCAATCACGACGCTGTGATAGAGTTGGTATGCTTTCAAGCTCACGAATTTTTTGTTATCAAATGTTGTGTCCCTCTTCCCCCTCACTTTAGGTGGCATGGTCTTACAAAAGGCAAAAATTCAAGATGGGGAGGAAAGCTTGGAGAGAAAGCAAAATGGCTGGTGAAAGCTCAAGGGAACAAAGAAGAAAGAGTAAGATCTCATCTAGATTCTCCTCCTAGCTCCAGATTCATGCTTTTACGGATGTTTTCCTCATCTCACGGTGGTCTCCGATGAAAAGAGTTGCAAGCGACATAGGTACGTTAGGGCATGCACGACGAAACAAGAAGGGTGAAGCAAACATCTTATTTAATGTAAAAGGCGGCGTAGCTATGCCGCATCTGGCGCAGTAACGCTGTAAGCGGTGTAGTTATGTCAATCCTTGAACAACATATTGCCCTCCGGGTGCCCTCTTAGCCTCCGCGACGCACCTAATCTCACTTAGACTCCACACATCTCTTCTTACATAGATGTAAAGCAAATTCAAAGTAAAAACATGAATATAATACAAACAAACACAAATCAAACAACAACATAATGCTCAGGCTGCATTCGAAGTAGCCTTTGGTTTAATGTCCTTAGTCAGATCAAGCCAGATATAGTGATAGGATGCCCCAAGATCAAACTTAACTAGGACCTATCTTATCTCCTTTTAAATACAACTTCATCCTTTGGCTATTAAATTTGTAAGTCTTGGCAATTTTCTTATTTTGATTGCTTGCAGCTCCAAAGGATACACTTTCACTATAGTGAGCAGTCCTGACCACCTGGACTCAATTTTCGGGGAAATAATTTCAATCGTAAGTTATATTACAACACCTCTTGTCCAATTTTAAAATCCTATCTAATGATCTTTTGATCATGCCACTTGTTTATTTTTTCTTATACATTTTGGTGTTCTCATAGATTTCTTGTATAATCTCTTATAATTCGTTCTGCTTTAGTAATCTCTTCTCTGTCGAATTCTTCAGATTGTAGTTAAATTTTTTGACTCCTTAATAGGCTTTATTTTTCAGTTATGTAGGCAAATTACAGATCTTCCCAAAAATTAATTTATAAGGGGATATTCCTATGAGTATCTTAAAGGTAGTCCTATAAGCTCATAAATCCTTATTCAACCTTAGTGATCAATCCTTCCTACTTGGATTAACAGTCTTTTCTATAATCTTTTTACTTTTTTTTATTCAACACTTATGCTAATCTACTAGTCTGGGGATGAGAAGCTGTGCAAACCTTATGTTTAAACCATATTTGACTACTAATATCTTCATCTTTTTATTACAAAAGTGATTTTCTCCATCGCTAATAATCTTCCCAGGTATTCGAAATATATTAAAAATATAATTTTTTTGGAAAAATTTTTGGATACTGGAGAATCACAATTAGGAAGTGCCACTACCTCAATCCACTTAGAGCATAGCCCACTGCTACCAATATATAGAAGTTACCTAATGAAGGCACAAAAAGTCTCATAAAATCAATTCCCTAAGTATAGAAGGTTTAAACTTTCAGGATAAAATTCAGAGACATTCCATCTTGCTTAGAAATATTACCTACTCTTTGATATCTATCACACTACTTGATGTATTCATTCACATCCTTAAAGAGGGTAGATCAATAAATTCCTTGTAAAATCTTAGTTGTGGTTCTAAATTATCCAAAATGTTCCCTTAATTTTGAATTGTGACAAAATCTAATGATATCATTGACCTCTTTCAAGAAAAAACATATGTTAATGATTTGGCCCTTTTCTTAAAGAGAAAAGAGTTCATCCCAATTGTACAATCTAATATAAGAAAAAAAAAAATCTTCTGATGGAATGTCAGATCATATGGAATAATCTTACTGGCAATAAAATTCATGATATATCATACCATGGAGTGTTTCTATCTGAAAGAGAAAATACTCTTTAGAAAAATTCTCATTAATGTCTAAAATGAATTCATCAGAATTTTTCTGCTCAAGCCTAGACAAGTGACTTGCTACCTGATTTTCTGGCGGTATGTCAGATCAGTAGGATGATTGTTTATAGTACATGGTGTAATGCATGTTAATTGATTACTCTAACAGCTAAGTGGTTTCAATGTTAAATTTAAAATTGACTCTCTAGTATTTACTTTATCTTGATCGGTTATATTGTGTTTATGGGCAACTCAAATTGTGTTGTTTCATTTGTTTCGCCAGGTCGCATGCTCCTTTGTGTACGGGAGAGAACTAGTGGCGATCATCATACTCATTCTTCCTTGCAAAGGCAATTTAGCCATGGGCACAACCCTAGGTTTGATGATGGAAGATCTCCACAGGGAGGAACTCGTGTATCACATTTTTTACCCACCTCTCAACGCATAGTACAATTCTCAAATAGGAAGGTAAGATGGTGCCTATATCTACCATTATCCTATTCGGATTTCATTAATTCTTGAAACTCAACATGTTTTTTAAATTTTATTTTTACTTATTAAAGGTTCATCTTTCTTTGATTTATTCTGTTTGTATTTTAAATTTTTTTCTGTTTGCGCATAATCCAAAAGTGCAATGGGCTTTTGGGAATTGTTATAGGTTAGCCATGTGCGAAGTTTCATATAATGTATGTGGCTTGTACCATTGATGAGGAGTAAGCAAGATTACTCCTAAGGGATATGTTCAATATGATTCAATGTAAAGATTTAATATATGTCAAACTTCTATGTTGACTATAGCAGGAATCTATATTTTCAGAACATATATATCTGAAGTAATGACAGTGATGTTTTCTTGATATAATTTTAATAACTTATCTTATACCCATTTAATGAGTTTGAACACCATTTGTGGTTTTACTATTGTTATTTTCTTACTATCTACTTATTGCTTGGTGGATGGTAACCTCACAGGCTCCATACAAATTAATCTTATTTTGGAGGACATTCTATGCTGAAGATTTCAAGCCTAACTTTTGCCAAGCATTTTTTTGGTATCTCATCCTATTTGTGATTTTAAACTTAACTAGCCAACTATTTTTTGGTTGCTTAATCTATCGGTATTCCCACCATTTTTTTGCTATTCCTTTCACTACTAAAACTACTAGAGATAAGGATATTTTCTATAAGATTAAATTTAAATGTGTTTGTTTGGTTACCTCATAATATTAGCCCTATGCATTCACGATTAAGGTAAGCATGTGTGTTCCTAATTTGTCCTTGAGTTGTAATTTTTCTAAAGTTGATTTGAGCAGTCTATATATTTCTTAAACGAGTTATTTTGATACTTGAGTGCCCTCTCAATTTTGACTAAACATTCTTAACTTGAATTTTCCTACAAATCTAGAGCTTTTGTTGTAATCAAGTTTGATTAGTAGCTCATTAAACTCGATGTACAATGATGGGTTTGAAATCCATTGGAAGGCCCATGTAGGGAAGTTTTTTGATTCGTTATTCTAAATTGGTTGAAGTATCAATGCTTACTATTTTGTTTGCCAGAGAAGTGCTATAGACTTGGATTTATAATCTTTTGTTTAAGTGGATTCGATATAAATCTTGCTTTGAATATATGATGATCTGTAAGGACGTGTGCTATAATTTTGTGCTTTGGACACGGCAGACTGTCTTGTAGTGCTCACCAGGATTCTTATATCAAGTAGGAGTCAATAAGGTTATACTTTGATCCTTGATGCAACTACATGATTAGCTTTAGTTTTGGGTGGTGTTAGTATGCTTTGCATACATCGATGCATTTGGCATATACACTTATATGTACATGACCGAAGGTGAATATCTGATTTTTACCATCATTTGGAATCTTTATGAGAATATCTTGACATATTGGACACTTTTTAAAGAAAATTTTCAAATGTATAATGAACTTGTTTGCTTAATTTAATGGTTGATTAGTCTGTTTAAAGTTGATGATTTTATAAGTTGGCCCCAACCACATGGTGAGATTAGCTGTGCATGAATTTATTTCTTGTCATTTAAATTGCAAGATTTATTGAACTTCCAATTTTTTTTATTGTTGACTGAAACGCTTAACAATTCTTCATTACATATCAGCAAGTGTCAAACAAAAATTTAGTATATTCAAGTATAGTTATAGGCATGTTAAATTTCATCTCCTTTTTTGTTTCAAATTTAGATTTTGGTGCAAGGCAAATTTGAAAATTTAGGGTAATTTGTTCAGATCATTATCAAATATATGTTGAATAATTTTGTGGGTTGGAAAAATGTTTTTCAATCTTATTTTGTTTCTGCTAATCAGAATGACATTCCTATGCATATTGATGACGTCAAAGTTAACCAAGAATTGCATTAGCCTTAGCTTCATGGTAAGCCAAAAGCTTTTGAAGAATTTTAGACTGATGTAACGGATCTGGACCATTATTAATTGAGGGAGGTGAGGCCTTATGCTAGACCAATGATCAATGGCAAAGGGTTGATCTTCAAAGCTTTAGCAGGCCAAAATTGATAACACTTGGCGTTCAATTTAGTCGAACAAAGACAAGCAACTTTGCATCGATTGGACTGAGTTGTCTTAAAATTTTGTAAGAATGTATTTTATTTTTTATTTTCATATCCTTTTTTTTTCCTCTATAATTTTTGTTTTAATTTTTCTTGTTGGTATCTACAAGAACATTTGGACATTTTATTCCCCTTCTAGTGACCAGGGAAATCAAATAAATGGGCGGGCTTAAATTCCTTAAAAAAATTTGAATTACAATCATTCTTAAGAATAACAGAGGAAGGGTAGGCCTCATGCCATTCCAAAGACAAGTGATAGAGGGGAGATTTTGAAGTTTCTATCGAACCACAAGTTAGTTATATGAGTCTCTAATTTAGCCAATACTAAGATTAACAAATTTATAGTAATTTCTCCACATTATTTTGAGCATTTATACGCATTTATTATAATTATCTTTTTATCTTTACTATTTTTTTATTTTTTACTTTCTTTTTTTTCTTGTTTGTTTATGAGAATGGTTACTATATTGAATTTTCTTTTGTTTAGTGATTGAGAAGATTGGATAAGATACAATGATAAGCTTTAGATAAACCCAAAAGTCACCTCTATAATAATTCAATGCTTAGTTGTCGAAGAAGAAATAATCACTATTTATCATGGCCAAAGATTAATGAAAGAAGAAGAAACCTCATGTTGGACCAAATGTTAGTGGTAGTGGGTTGGGTTTCGAAGTCTGGTCAGACCAAAGATCTACAATACGGTTTTTAAATGGTAAATTGGGTTAAGCCTAAGACCGACGATGTGGTGTCTTCAATTTCTGTAACGTCAATCATTGTCTCTTTAGTTAAACATTAATCATTGACTCCTTAGTTATTCATGTACATGCTCACGTTAGGAATTATCCACACTCACACATAGAGGGAGAGGAAATGACACATTTATAGGAGTTTTAGGTATCGAAGGATTTAATTAAGTATTGGGAATAGAGTGGAATGGAGGGAAAATATGTGATTCAGCAAAGAGATGGGAAATGAAAATAGCCTGCAGCTACTATTCCTGGGGATTTGAAGGACGAAAAGGAATGTGCATCAAAATAGCAATAGTCAAGGAGGTACAAATGTCAGGAAGGATTCACCCCCTATCCTCTAACAAGATATAAATACACTACCTGTATGAGCAAGGTTATAACTCTCGTAAGGAGAGCATTATGAGTAGAAATCTCAGCCTAACACAAATTTAAACCAGAAAAAATGTCCAACCAGTCCAAAAGAGAAAAAAAAAATCCCAAAGTAATTAACCCTGATACTAGTGCTAATTAAGAAAAATAAGTCTTATGAGGCCAACCTAGTCTCTATGGTTGGAGGATTCGAATCAGCTAAAGAATTGAATTTGAGAGTCAATTCAACTCTCTCGCGCATCCATCTAGGACATTCATGTAAAGGGATGTTTGTATCATTCCCCTCGTATAGGAGGGCCTTTGGCTTCTTAATTGGAAGCATCTGAATCCTTATAGTATGTTGATAAGTCTGCAACATTGATAGTAACAGAGATGCACATATTAGTCTTGTATGCATTAACATTGATTTTCTTAACAATCATGAGTGGGCCGTCAGCTCTAGGCTTGAGCTTTCTGATAAAATTTGCAGAAAATTTTTCTTTCTCTATTCCAATTCACACCAAGTCATCTTTATTAAAAACCATAACACTCTTGGACTTGTTAGTCTATATTTAATACTTAATGTTTTGTTTGACAAATTCTTTTTTTATCTGCTCATATAAGGTCAAAATTTTTCTAACAGGCCTCCGCATCAACATTCAACTTAGTAGTGGGAAGATTTGGCACTATATCTGATAGTGAGAGAGGGTTTCACTTGTATACATTCTCAAAGGGGACACGACCTGTGAATTGATTAGTGGATCTGTTGTAAGCAAATTCAACATGCGAAATAGTCAAATATGCTTGATGTTTTTTTACTTTTAAAACATCCGTTAAGATTTTTCAAACAATGATTTATCATGTTTATTTATCCATCTATTTGTGGATGTGCTGTAGAACTAAATTTGTGCTTTGTACCCAACTTCATAAGGTCCTCAAAAAAATGAATTAAAAAATTTCAAATTCTTGTTGGAAGTGATGGTTGAGGCAAATCATGAAGATGAATTTCTCTGAAATATAAAATTGTAATATGCAAAGCATTCATTATCTTGTGACAATATACAAAATATCTCATCTCGGAGAAGCAGTTCACTACCACCTTAATCTAATTCTTGCTCCATATGGTCAGTAAGGAGACACAATAAAGTTTATGCTCTCATCTAGTCAAGGTGACTCTAAAATGGGTACAGAAGTATATAAACCCTTATTTACACTTTGATCTTGGCTAAGCTACAAACTTTGCACTTTCTAACATGCCTCTTCACTTCTCGTACCAATCTAGACAAATAAAATTTCTTTTTCTCTAAGAAAAGAATTTTGTCTTTTTTCAAAGTGTCCTGTCACTCATCCATTGTGCACTATTGTAAGATAATCTCACTGAATGAACTCTTAGAAATGCACAACTTATTTTGAAAGAATAAATGATCATAAGATCTTTTATATTGCTTATAAGTTATCTTTTGAAAACGAGCATAAATATCATGAAAGTGTTGATCAGTGGCATATAAGATCCTTCAACACTATGGAGCCAACTACCTTTAATTGCATAGTGGTAATCAGTAACTGATGATTATTTTGTTTTGGCTCTCAACTTTGTTATTCAGCACAAAATGGAATGAGAATAAAAACTCTATTAAGAGCTATGTCACCTCTTCAACTTCCTCTGACTACTCAAGAGTTTAGTATCTTATGATCAAATTTTTAGATGATGAACTTATTAGACAATAAATAATGACTTCAATGGACGCGGGCTCTCGCTATGGCGTAAAACTCCTTATTATAGGGGGAATACTTTTATCTGGAATCATTTAACTTCTCACTGAAGAAGGTGATGGGTTATCCACATTGACTTAATAACTGAAATTCTTATATTGAAGGTGTCATGCTTCACCCATACAAACATCTGATTGAAGTATGGAAGAGTTAGAATAGGGACTCGAGTATTTTTTTTTTTCAAAACATCAAAGCTACCATGGCCATCAACTGACTATGCAAACTTATTTGCCTTGAGGTTGTTTGCAGGATCAGAAAGTGATTTTTTTGGATAGTCATACAACAGCTTTGATGTGGAATTTTGATTTTGTCAAGTAATTGTAACTTTAGGTTGTTTGCATGCAACACTGTCAAAACTGTGTGTAGAAGGTGAATTTATTTCTTGAGCTGTTGTGATAGGATTCTCCATAGAAATTAGAAAAAAAATAAATATTTTATTTTTACAAAGCAAATTATACAACTATAAACATATAAAATAAACTATAAACACCTACAATTCAAGAGGTAGATGATTTCTCCCATTTTTTGCAATTTGTGAGGTAGGAAATCTCTTAAAAACCATAAACCTAACACTCACAATAATAATTTCATGCATAAGCATATTAGTCTTATTTATACTAAACAATAATAAATGACAAAAGACTAAATTTCCCTTAGGTGCACAAAAGACAATATTTCCTTTTGACTAGACATCAGTGTAACAATATTCTCCTACTAAAAGACACATTATCCTTCAGGTGGGAAAAGTGAGGGTGTTCCTCGATCGCAGATGTCCCTATAAAAGCTCAAATCTCTCCCTATACTTCATGACAGTCTCTTCTCAAGTCAATACAAAGAATTGATTGAGTTGATCTCCTTCTCGAATGGTTGTAAGACATTCCAACAAACTATCCTTACATTCTTCTCACAAGCGAATCGGGTATCTAGCCTTCTACTATTGAAATCATGTCAAGGTTTGTACCTCTAAACATAATCCTACTGCCATGAGCTTCTCCTCCTTATTTAGGCCATTTACCACGAAATGCCGCTCCACCTGATACACCTACGTCCGTTTTTCCCCTCAAAGATCGACATCTTTAATTTCCTAACCTTAGCATCTCCACCCTTTCTTCTTCCTCTGTTGTTTTCCCGAATGTATCGAGGGTAAAACTCCATTCTTCGATCATAGCCATATCATGGTCCCTACTTCTCTCTTTATTCATGCTTTTTCATTCTCCTTGCATACCTCTTCTGTATGTTTCAGCCCAATTGTTTTTATTTGAAATCTCTAATCCACCCCAAGCAGAGCCCTAGGAGGGGATTCTTAATGTTGATGCTTTCCTCTTCGTTTTCCTCTCGTTTGATCCCCTTACCTTTCGATTTAGCTAAGGATTCTTTGGTCACCCTTTCGTTAGGGTTTGCAAACTGAACTACTGGCGGGGTTTTGGATTGCATCTCGATAGGTTTCCTCATCATCTCGTCTAAGCGCTCGAATCAGCCCTCAATTCGGTTTTTGATAGAAGAAAACCTTTAGTCTAAAGAGAAATTGTCCTTCTTTTTTGGAGATCATTTTCTTCATCCCAAATTTGATTTGATTCATCTCTTCCTCTTTACTTTTCCAAATTATTTTCTTTCGTGGATGTTATTACTCTGTATGATTTCAGAACTTCTTTACAGTGAAATTGCAAGGTTTGAAATTTTGTATGTGGTTTCATTGTGGGACTCTGGATGCCACGATAACTTCTTTACGGTGAAATTGCAAGGTTTGAATTTATGTATGTGGTTTCGTCGTGGGACTTTGGATGCCACGATCCTGTTGATAGCCTCTCCAAACAAATTTCAATATTCAACAAATCTTGATTGTGCAGGCGCGTAAAGCTCCTTTACGTTGTGATCCCAATTGTTGTTTTTGATCAAGAACGATGCAGAACTCTTGTATGCCTCAATCTGTTCATTTCCCTACGCATGTTTGTACCACGCGATGCCGTCAAGGGCTTCCTAGCCAGTAGAAAATTGCGACTCTGCATCTGTACATGATGTCGATCCTTTGCTCTGTATGCGGCGATGTCCCGGTTGCTTCGCAGCTAGCTATACTCGCAATCGGATCACAATGTTGGAGTAGAAGTAGAAGAATACACGATCGTTTGTATGCCACTATCTTCTATAGGCTGCTTGTTTTTGTATGCCACACTCATCTGTATCGCTCCCAACATTAGCATGACTCATACTCAAATCATGACTGTGTCGCGTAGCCGTGATCCCGTCGTCACTCGGTCCGATCCGTGATTCTTTTTCTTCCAAGAGCAATGACGATTCTCTTCTATAAATTCTCATATCGATGTTCTGCTGCCAATTAGATAGCATTCTCCGTAGAAATTAGGGAAAAACAAATATTTTTTTCTCTAAAGCAAATAATACAACCAAAAACATATAAAATAAAGGATAAACACCCAAAATTTGAGAGTTAGGCGATCTCCACCAATTCCTACAATTAGAGGGGTTAAATCACTCACAAAATAATAAATGAAAATGTCTAAATTGCCTTTAGGAACACAAAAGACTAAATTGCCCTTAGGTTAGGCACTGGCGGAACATTTTCTGTATTGAATTGTTGTATATGTTGTGTTTTTCTTATATTCATTATCATCATCAGTGGTTAAAATCTTTAGTATTTACTGCTGGAGACTCAATCTCGCTTCACGTTTTTTCTTGTTGTTTCTGCAGGTTCCAGGTCCTGATGCTCGGATAATTTACATAGATGGAGCTTTTGATCTATTCCATGCAGGGCATGCGGAGGTATGGCTTATTTGTTCTAATTTGTTATAATAGTGAAATCTTGCTTGTATAGCTTCAGCTGTTGTAGATATACTTCAAATGATATCAAAATTTTGATATATGCTTAGCACTTCATATAGGCGCATCTAATACCTAATGTGGCTGGTTGGCAGCACCACATAAGCTCCTGAGTCAGCCGAGTTAGGAGCATGGGATATTGTCCCTTTCCATTTATTTATTTTATTTTTTGAACTACTAGCTACATTGCCTCCATTTTAGGAGCTTTGAAGCATCTTCTCATCTTCCACACTGTGTATTTGTATGAAGGTAAACTTAGTTAAGGAAGTGTCACTCGCTAATCCTTAACCCTTTCACTCTTGTATCTGTCATAAATTTTTGGATTTTCATGTTTCCTTGAGGCAATTGTCTCTGAGTGGTTATCCAAAACGAAAGATAGTCCTCCCTTTTTTTCCCTTTTTTTTGGGAAATAATTAACGATTTTTTTTAGAAGTAGTTTTTTATTTTTTCAATGTTTATGGCCCAATTTTTATGCACTCTTAATGCTGGACGATTCAGTATTAGTGTTTTCTAATGCAACTTATATGATATATGGTATAATTATTTGTGAAAGAATTTAGGGACCCATAGATCACGAGGCATCAATTAATTCAACGACACACCAAAAGAATTAAAACCCAACTAATAATGAAATGTCCAGAAAAAAAATCTTTGAAATTCAGCAAGGTATTAGAAACTTGTAGAATTAGCTAGCAATTTTGATTTGTGACATGTTAATTTTTTATCAACATCAAGAGTACTAAACAATTCTGTATCAAATAATTGATGAAATAGAATAGTGAATCAAAATGTTGAAGGAAATTAGACTTCAAGTGGATTAGGCAGAGTTACTTTTATTATTATTATTTATTTATTTTTTATTATTTTTTTCTAGGCAGAGTAACAACACTTGAAGGAATTACATATCCAATTTGCATTCACTAGATTACAATAAAAAGAAAAATTTTCTTTCAAGCCTCAGATGCTCAGAACATTTATTATTGGGCTCCTCATCCTTAGGCTCATAGATATGGTCGTCCTTGGATAAACTCATTTCAAATTTAAATAAATTTTAAAGATGCTAAATGATTCAACTTTTAACTGCAAATTCATAGGCGATGTATCCAAAACAGGCAAACCACATAAATCAATTTATATTGCATTATTGGAATGCTTCAGTAAAAGTGCATATTGACAATACTTTAAAACTTTTAGGGCCTGCAGCTTGTGTAACACCCCTTAGGAACCACAGCTTGAATAAAAGTCAATGGTTACTGGCAGCGCACAGGAATCGGGAATGCACCACCAATTGCAACAACTTCCAGTGCATAATTTCCAAACTCTACCTCTTAATAAACAAACAGCTGTTCCTACATATAATTTCAAATTTCTACCACCTTAAAATAAATAATTGTAAAGTAAGCAGCAATTCATACTCGTTAACTGAAGCCCAATATGCAAAAGCCAATAGCCACCACCCAAGCTTGCTTCAGTGCCAATTCTTATGATACTAGGTATGACTCTTCTTAAAGTGTAATATCCATTTTGGTTTTGGGAAATAACATTACTTTTGGTGGAAATTGTAAAGAAACAGAAAGGCTTTTATAAAAGGCTCGAAAAAATATAAGTACAAATGCACTCTCTACTTTATGCGATACATTTCATTCCTCATTTTCTATTCCTCTATTCTCACAACTCTGCCCTAATGAAGCTCCCTTCGCCCCTTCTTATAGAGACTTTGCTGTCGAGGATCCCTTGTTTTGCTACATTGAAAATGACGGGAAATTTTGTTAAGGGGCATTGCTGTAAAAGGTGATGGAGGTGATCTTCTTGCTCTGGTATTTCATACTTTCTCAGCTATGGGGACCAGAACCCTTTTTGCCTTTTTACACCTAACCGAGATTTTCTAGAATTGAGGTTCAGTATGGATAGAAGATGATGATGTCAAGTTACTGCTAAGGGCTTGGTAAATATGTCAGCAATTTGGCCTTGAGACTGTTGACCTCATTTTTAGTGAGGTCTAGTCTTTCTCTTAAGATTTAGGATCTAGCCTTAGGAATCTCTCTTCGACTATCTTAGAACCTTAGAAATGAGACCCGCCTCATTTTAGTTCGACCCACTTTTGTCTCTTTTTTGGAGTTTCGCGTGTGTGGTATCGACTTCTAGTACTTAGAATGGTGAAACCGACATGAGGAAACCCAAAAGGGATCCCTATAAGACCTTCCTAAGCCTTAGGGTGGCCTTTTGCACAATTCGCACTCCCGCGCACAAACTTCGCAATTCAGAGAGTCGACACGTCCGATCGCCACGACTCACATCGTTTGCACTGTTACTTGTCGAATGCTCGAGTTAACCTTTTTAAGCAATCGATCGCGGGTCAAAATTTTGTGAAATTTGAACTCTTTGACCTCTGACGCATTTTTGACCCGATTGTCGACGACGTCGTCCGAGTGAACCCGGATGACTAAACGGACTGCGCCGGCGCGTCCAAAACGTCAATTTTGCCTAGGGAGGACACCCATTTTGTTACGTCGCCGCGCGCGAATAAATCAGATATAATTTAATGTATATATATTTATATATTTATATATATATGTATATATCTATTAATTTATATTAAAACCTTTTTAGCCCTTCCTCTTTAAGCTCTAACTCCCCTAACGCACGCACCCGAGCTCTGTTTCCTTCCCCTCTCCCGTTCGCGTGTCTGACTCCTTCCATTTCTCGGTCTCGAGCCGAGCGAGCTCCTCCTCCACGCGAGAGAAAGTTGACTTCTTATTCGTCCTTGCCCGACACTCTCTGCCCGCGACCT
>NW_018164720.1:981857-982382 GCF_001263595.1 Phalaenopsis equestris | reverse complement strand
GTCTTTTTTTTCTTTTCTCCCCGTTCCTCCCCCCCCTGCCACTAGGCTGGCCGCTCGGTCCAAGATGCTTCGGTGGTTTCGCCCTCTGCGAGCAGGGAGCACTTCCCTTTTCTTTTTTGGCCCGATTCGAGTGTCGTGGGTCGAGGGGTGATCTCCTTTCTCTTCTCCTCTCTTCTCTGCCTATAAACAGAGTTCCTTTTGAAATTTTTGAGGTTGTTGAAAAGAAGTTTT
The DNA here is from genome assembly GCF_001263595.1 of Phalaenopsis equestris. Taxonomy (NCBI): domain Eukaryota; kingdom Viridiplantae; phylum Streptophyta; class Magnoliopsida; order Asparagales; family Orchidaceae; genus Phalaenopsis; species Phalaenopsis equestris. The sequence continues at coordinate 982,151 of NW_018164720.1, read as the reverse complement.
CTGAGAGGAGTGTGAATTTTAGCTGTGAGGAGTTTGGCAAGGGAGTTTCTGGGAAAGCATTTCTTTGAGGTGGTTTCTTGCGTTGCTGTGCTTTACGTTTGCATTGAGAAGGTACTTCTTCCCTTTCTTTCCTATGCCCCGGTTTCCTGAGGTTTTTTTTCTCTCTATCGAGCCTCCCCTTGCTCGGTTAAATGGAGAATACACCATGCTAGCTCATTTTATTTGGATATATTTTCTTGAGATATTCACTTCAAGTGCATTTGGAAATGAAAATGAAAATGTGAGCATGTGTTA
>NW_018164720.1:978888-981762 GCF_001263595.1 Phalaenopsis equestris | reverse complement strand
GGAGTTAAGACATTTAGGGAGTTAAGGCATGACTTTGAAATGATTTTTGCTCCTCTTGCAAGCATGTTGGGGTTTCGGCTTTAGCATCTTATGACTGGTTCTTGCTTAAGATGAATGCTTGGAAGTTCATTTTACTATTTCATGCATGTTGGGGTTTTGGCTTTAGCCTGGTTCTTGCTTAAGATGAATGCTTGAGAGTGCATTTTACTGTTTTATGCATGTTTGGGGGCTCGGTTTTGGTTTCCTGTAGCTTTCCCTGGCTTGAAATATATGCTATGAGAAAACTTATTTAATTTGGAAAGTGTTACAGCTTGTTCTGAAGGCTGGGTTTAGCTCCTTGTGAGGTGTGGCGCACTGCTAGCCCGCCCCTCTTAGGAAGGCATTGGAGCTGGGTCTTCCCTAGGTCTTTCATCTCAAAAAAAGCATATTTTCTCTTCGCAAACAATTCTTTTAGACTAGGAATTGAATTTCCAGTTACCACTATGTCATCCACATATACACGCAAAAGGCCAGACTGGATCTTTTTTTGAGAAACAAGGAGTGGTCTTAAGAAGATCTACAAAATCCTGCTCTCTCCTCTCCTTATCAGTCGAGCTATCGCCTCTCTTTGGCGCTCTGGTTGGGGGCTGGCTTTGGCTTTGTCTCTGGTTGAGGGCTGACTTTGGCTTTGTCTCTAGTTGAAGGTTGGCTCTGGTTTTGGTTTTGTTTCTTATTGAGCTCGGTTTGGCTCTGGTTGGGGGCTGGTTTTGGCTTTCTTTCTTGTTGAACTCGGTTTGGCTATAGTGTGGGCTGTGTTTGCTTGCTCTAGTTCTGCTGACTTGGTTTGATTCTAGTTGTTGGTCTTGAGTTGCTTCGTTTGGCCTTTGCTGGACTTGGATTAGCTCTAGGGTGGAGGCTGTGTTTGCTTGTATTAGCCTTGTTGAGCTCGGTTTTGGCTTTGTTTCTTGTTGGGCTCGGTTTGGTTTTGATTGAGGGCTGTGTTGCTTTGTTCAGCCTTTACCCGAGGAATGGTTGGGAGGTGGCTGGCTTCGGTTCCTACTCCTTACCCGTGAGATCTATTGCAGGTCTTTGGGTGTGATTTGACTTTCCCTGCTAGGCTTTAATTCTTGAGAGTTGTGGATGAATCAAGTTTGCCATAAAAAAAAAAAAATTATTTTAGTTATCCTTTCAGTTTGTCAGGGAAGCATAATCGCCTTTGGTGATTCTTTTGTTGGCTTTGGCCGTGAGTCCTACCTGCTGTTCAACTCTTTGTAATGATCACAATCGTGAGCATTTATACGATTTCACGGGAAGATTTCTATGCTTATTTGATATGTAAGGTTGTGGATTAATTCAGAAGTTGGAAGATTTTGATATCAACTTTGGGACCTGGGGAGGATTTGCAAGCTTTATTTGGGAGAGTATGTGGTCGATTTGATTAATCCTGCGTTCTTGGGGTTTGGAGAATCAGCGCAAAGGGATATTTTATGATTGTTAGTAAACACCTCGGGCCCTACTTTTCCAGGTTTTTTTGATACGAGTTTTGAGAACTGATCCAATCTCCTTTTCAGTGTTTTAGATGGATCGGTGCCTCCTTTCTCTCATCCCATTTTTGTTCTTTTTTTTTTCCTTGCTTCTTGGTTCGTTTTTTCGATGCTTATGCCCGATGCATAAGTGTCCACGTATAGCCTTTTGCTATACGTGAAACCCTCAAGCAAGGTCGTAAGTAGTCATTTTGGGGCGTACGGTGTTGATGATGAAGACACACCGAAGATAGAGCAGAAAGATGCCCTATCCTATAACATCAAGATCCAGACATTTGATGAACAATAGGATATGGTATCCTTCACCGACATAAGTCTAGCGGTAGTCGGCTCGAACCTCCTCAGGTTGTTGGCAGTCCTACCCCCGACAGCGGAATCGACTCGTGGACAACAAAAATTTCTAATAAAAAAAAAGATAAGTTTTGATAAATCATTTTCAAACGAAAACACACTTTTCTAAGAAACAAAATTGATAGTTCCTCTTTGCATGTCTAAGAATTTGTGTATGTCAAAAACATAAATTTTAAGAATACGTTTTAAAATTGGTTGTCCACCTGGCGAATACCTGTTTAGGCTGGGAAATAGCCCCCTAAGTGAGGTTCAAGACACACTTCTAGATGAGTGGCGGGTTCTATATATTCGGGTGACCGAGTAGCCTTTGTGTACCCTCGAAAATAAATATAGCTGAGCCTAGTCCCATACGAGTGTTTGCGGTCCCCCCCGTCCGAATTTTGCTTCTTCGTTTTATCGAAGCTTTTGGGACAGAGCACTCGTGTTACTTTTTCTTTCTTTTGGGATTTCCCCATGAGTTTTGAGGATTTTATTTTGCTTGAGTCTTTTTTATTGATTTTTCTCGAGTTTCTCCGCTTTTTTTCCGGTTTCCTGGACGACGTTTCTTTCGGACTTTGCTTTTTGAGATGCATTTAGGTTTGCTATACTTAAGGAATGACGGATTTCACGGGCGTACAGGTTTGCTTTACATTTTACAGCAATTAATTTTCCTTTCTACTTGCTACTGCTCTTCCTGTAAAACATGTTACACTTGTCCTGTTTTCTACCTGCTACCGTACTGTAAAGCATGTTACACTTGTCCTGTTTTCTACCTGCTGTCGTACTGTAAAACATGTTACACTTGTTCTGTTACTGTTCTTCATGTATAACATGTTGTATTGCTCATGTTTTTGCCTGCTACTGTTCAACGTGCATTCTATTATTTGTTCCTGCATCGCACACTTTACTTTTTAATAACTTCAAACATGTTTTCTTTTTGCATAGGATGTTTAGAGGACTACAACTATAGGGCCGTTTGATTTAACACTATAACTGGACACCCTAGAAAACTTAAACTCGT
>NW_018164720.1:943958-978642 GCF_001263595.1 Phalaenopsis equestris | reverse complement strand
TGTCGCGCAAATATAAGCCCTAATTAAATAAAAATGACTGGATGAAACACTTTAATAATTTTTTCTTAAAGCTGAAGTCAAACCATAGGATAGACTGAGAACCTACTGAGGTTCGCCTCAGTTTCTCTTCACTTGGATTCCTCAACAATGTTCCAGATTTGAGTCTTTCCCCTTTCACACATCTTCGTCCGATTTCGTTGAAAAGTCCTATCCTTTTGACTTCTTTGAAGACATTATTTCCTGATTTTTATCGAGAGTTTTCTTAGGTGACCTAGGTCATTTAAGATGTAATTAACTATAGGGGCTTACCCTTATAGGAAGCTTTTCCGAACCCAGCTTAAAATAAACCCTATTTAATTATTTGTATTAAATAGGGGAACTTGTCAAATAAAACGGTTTCGCAGACCCAAACGGATGTCATATGTTTTCTTAGTTTATTTGATCGAGTCTCACCCTCAAGTCTTGTGTTTATCCCTCGGGGTAGATACAGGATTTGAGGTAGAGTTCTCTTTCATTTAAATTATGAAAAATATGAGGTCAGTTTGATTTCATATTTTTCTAAAATTATATACATATATGTATGTAAATTAAAACGTCCTTCCGAAGCGGGCGATGAGATTTCAATTCCAGCTGCCGACAGCTTCTTACGGGCGACCCCCCAAACTTTCTTTTAACTTTCTTTTAGTGCCGACCGAGACACGATATGCTTGAGAAGTATTTATGAATGTTGGATGTGGTCTCTAATGAAGTGGTAATCTTCTTCGATGTGTTTCGTTCTTGCGTGAAAAACTGGATTGTGGGCAAGAGCGATTGCTAATGTGATGTCGCTGAAGAGAAGTGTGGGGCGAAGTTGAGTTTGTAGCATCTCACTAAGTAGTCGACGAATCCAGAGAATATTTGTTGTCACAGTGCACGGCTCTGTATTCTGTTTTTGTGGAGGAGCGTGCTACTGTATGTTGTTTTCTTGAGGTCCATGAGATAATGTTCGATCCGAGAAAGATGCAAAAACTTGCTACTGAGCGTGTGTCATCTGGATTGGTTGCCCAATCAAAATCTGAAAGGCTTTGAGTTGTAGGTCACCCGCTACAACTGGGAATCCGTGATTCCATGTGTCGTTGAGGTATCTCAATAGTCTTTTGAGGAGGTGTTGGTGGTGTGGTTGAGGATCGTGCATGTGTTGGCTTAGTTGGTTTACTTTGAAGGTTATCTCTGGTCTGGAAGCTGTAAGGTACTGTAAGGAGCTTATATGTTGTCTGAATGTGTGTGGGTCCATTTGTGATTCTGTGGTGTTGTTGACTTTGAGTGAAGATGAGAGAGGTGTGAGGACTGGCATAGAGTTTAGCATATCGGTTTAATTGAGTACGCTTGTGAGATATGAGGTTTGTGGTGTGTTGTACTTATAGGCATAGGAATTCTGATATGCGTCCTAACTGTTTTATTTGAAATCGGGCACTTCATTTTTTGAGAAGTGAGCGGATGAAGGTAGGGGAGTTGCATATATTAACAGGAGTATGGCGATTGAGTTGTGCGTGTGTAGGAGAGTGATATGTTGTGCTTAGTTTAAAGATATACTACAAAAGGTGGAATACTAGAGGCGCGGGGCCTGCTTAAGCCCGTAGATTACTTTGTTGAGCTTGCATACGTAGTTTGGATGTACTGAGTCCTTGAAGCCTAGTGTTTGATTCATGTATACTATTTCTTCTAGCATACCATGCAAGAATGCATTGGATATGTTAAGCTATTGTACTTCCCATATTTTTACCGCAACAATAGCTAATAACATTTGAATGGTGGGGAACTTTGCTATTGGGTTAAAGGTTTGATTATAGTCTATCCCATATTATTGGGCACATCCTTGTGCCACTAATCGAGCCTGGTAGCTTGCCGCCGTGCCGTTGGAGTGAAGTTTGGTTATGTTGGTCCATTTGTTTCTGAGAATTGTCTGATTGTTTGAGGGAGGGGGAACTAGTGTCCATGTTCCCTGTTCTTGGAGAGTGAGGAGTTCTATGGACATGGCTTCCCCCCAGTGAGGAATCTTGTGGCTTCAGCTAATGAGGTGAGGCCTTTGGTTGAGGTGGTGTTGTGGAGATTTAAGATTGTTCTTGGTTGAGTTATCCTGTTTGGGATCGTGTTGTCATGTGATGTGTTTTGGTGTGGATTGATGGTTGGCTAACTGGTTGGGTTATGTTAGTTGTGGGAATGTTTTTGGAGGTTGGGGCTAGGTGGTGAGGTGGTATTGGTGGTTGTGGTGGAGATGGGGGTGACTTGGGTGAGGTGTTTATGCTGGATGTAGGTACTAGAAGAGATGGGTGTGGGTTGAATGGAGTTGTGGTGGGTCTGTGTGATGGTGTGTGTGTGTGTGTGAAAGGGAAATTTTGTTTCAGTGAAGGTTACATGGCGTGATGTAATCAGCTTGTTGGTGTTTAAATCCCAACATTTGTTGTCTTTATTGAGGGTGATACCCCAGAAACACATACTGTGGTGCTTTGGTTTGAAATTTGTTGTTCATTTGAGGTTGTTGCCAGGGATAACATGCACAGCTAAAGGTGTGCAAGTGGTCGTAAGTTGGTTTGGTTTTATAGAGAATTTCGTGTGGAGATTTATTGTTGGTAGTGCTTGATGGAAATAGATTGATAAGATAGATAGCTATGAAAATGAAATCTATCCAAAATTGTTATGGTAAGTGAGCATGGTTGAGAATGGTTCTTGCTATTTCAATTATATCTCTATGTTTTCTCTCAGCAAGGCCATATTGTTGAGGCATCTATGGGCATGAATTTTGGTGTTTGATTCCTTTTTGTTGAAGATATTCTTTTAGTGGTGAAATGTGAATTCTCCTTCTCCATCTGTTCTGAGGATTTTGATTGTTTTATTGAATTGTGTAGAGAGTAACTAGTGCAAGTGAATAAAATGCAGATATGTTTTTGATTTGCTATACATTGGAAAAACCCAACAATAACGCGAATACGGTTCAATAAACGATATATAATATTTATATCTATGAGTGGAGGGGATCGAAAAGGGGCCCATACATTTGAGTGTATTAATTCTAATATATTGCAAGTAGTATTGCTGGAAAAGCTAATCTATCAATTTTGTTTTGCAAGCAGGAAACATAGGATGGTTTGGTGTTTGGCATTTTGAGATTGGTGTGTGTTCTCGAGAGTTTTTGGTGGACTTTGTAGTGGGAATGTCTGAGTTTCTGATGCCAAATTGGTGATAATGTAGAGTTGGTGAGGATCTTGATTGTGTAGAGGCCGCTTTATTCAACTGGATTGGAAAGGAGGATCTTCCGTGTGGTCCTGTCTTGTATATAAAAATGGGAAGTGTCAAAAGATAAGATGTAGTTATTGTCTTGTGCTAATTGTTGAACAGAGATGAGATTGTGGGTGAGGTGTGGTACATGATGAAGTTAGTGAAGAAGTAGCTTACTGTCTGGGGTGGAAAGTATGGTTGAACCTGTGTGTGAGATGTTCGAGGTTTGTCCATTGCCTACTATGACTTGTTTGTTACCTTGGTAAATGAAGAGTGTGGTGTGAGGTGACGCTGGCATTAAGTACCCTTGAGTTGCTGGGAGGGTTTGTGGAGATTGCGAGTGTTGTGTGTTGCTGTGAGTTCTTTGGTTTGTATTGTAGGTTTGTTCTGTGCCAACAGAGTGACCTGTTTAGAGGCATATCTGGAATGTCATTGGTTGTTTGTTTCCGTGATTCCTGGAATGGTATTTGTTTTGGTTGGGGGAGTTTCTGGGGACTGGTTTGTAGTTGTTTGGTTGTTGTTAGTTTTTGGTTTGGGTGTGAAGTGTGCTGTGATGGTATGTTGCTTTTTGGTTTCATTTGCCAGATTGGATTCCTCACTTTGAAGCAAAGAATAGAAGTCCTCCAGCTTGATTGAACTCAGTTGTGTGCGATTGCTGTCTTGAATCCTTGATATGTTGAGGTAGACCATTCAAAGTGTATAGTATAATGTTCTCATTGCCACTTGTAGCACCCGCAGATGCAATATTATCAACCAGTGTTTTAATTTGAGCTAAATACTGTGACATGGTATTGCTCCCCATGTTGATATTGTGTATCTCATTTTTCAGCTGGATAACTTGGGATCTGTTGGCTGATTGAAAATGCCTTTCCAGGGTTGTCCAAATTTGAGTAGTGCTTTGGAGGTGTAGTACATATGGTAATATGGAAGTGGATATTGTTGATAAAATTGCTATTTTAAGGTTTTGGTCAATTAGTTGCCATAGTTGAAACTCTTGATTTTTCTCAGGAACTCCGGATTCATTTTGTATGAATCTAGTGGGAATTGTGTTTTCTGACAGAAAATTGTCATAGCCATTTCCTAGAAAGGCTTTGAGGATTTTGCTTTAAAAAGGTGATAGAGGCAATCTTCTTGCCCTGGCATGCCATGCTGTCTCAGTTGTGGGGACCAGAACTCTTTTTGCTTTTTTAGAAATCACTTGAAGAATGTGGCATTCACAAACATACCACCCAATTCTTATGCATTTAGAAATCTAAAAGCTATACTTTTATTTTTGCATTTACACCACCCAAATCTTTCATATCACGTAAAAAATACCACTATTTAAACTTTTAAAAGGTGATAGCGATATGCCTTTTCATGCCTACGTAAGGTGGCGTATATGTAAAAATTTAAATTTTGGTGTTAGATATGTAAATGCATAAGAATTGAGTGGTATGCCTGTAAATTTTCCAAATGATTCCTTAAAAAGTGTCAGTGATTTCCAGTAAATAGCTATCCTCTTTCCCGAGTCTGCCAAGTTACACCGTTAGTTTCCACTCATCTTTAGTGGTAAATTACTCGTTGCATTTCTTTATTATACTGCAAGCGTTTGGAGTCCTTAGGAGTTTTTGTTCATGGGTAAAGTGATAACGAACCTACAATCCACAACAGAGGACCTACCGCCCACAGAAGCAAGGACGCCTCTATTACCCACGATTACCATCATATGTAATCCTAGTATTATTACTGTAATACCCTCACTCTATATTTCATCTAAAATAATCTACTTGGTGTATAAAAAGCCTAGACTCTAGCCAGCCTGAGTGTGGGAAATGAGGCATTAAGTGTTGTGGTATATAGAAAAATAGAAGAACGATCAGCGAAAAAAGCGAAAAAATTGAAATGAGAAAATTCACACCAGAAAACAATAACAATAATACAGCGGAACACACAGATTTACTTGGTTCGACAAATTGCCTACGTCCACAGAGTTGCTGAGGATTTTACTACTTGAGGAATTTACACCAGGCCTCGACTTACAAGAGGGATCTCTCACTTCCTTGCCCTTTCTTCTTCTCTCTCTACACCGAGATACACCGAAGCACCGAAGAAGATAAACGAGATAAACGTACAAGAGAAATAAATCAAATTTCTCTTCTGCCACAAGCGACCAAGAAGAAGACAAGGGAGAACAATCTTCTTCTTTTTCCTCTGCCGCATGGAACCACTTCTTGCACTTCTCTTCCTCTGTCCTGTGGAAGCAGAAGTATAGAAGAAGAACACAAAAAAGGCCATCACTTAAACTGAAGGAGAGCCACTCCTTTTATCGTGAAAAGGAGGCGAAGTGATGCTTCTGGGCTAAGGAAAGGCGGGAGACGCGAGCGGAGGCGGGAGTGGTTCGCGAAACAACGGGGTCGCAGGAGATGTCACGATGATTCACGACAGAGGAGCGGGAGCGGGATCGTGGTTGCGACAGAGCGGAAGCGGGAGTCGGGTTGGGCGGACTGGGCTCCATCATAACATTAAGAAATGTATTCACTTGTTCCTCTCTGGTGATATTCAGTTTCTAAGAACGAAACCATAAGCTTTACTTATCCTCCTTGCATTCTTCACCTCATTTCTTATATGGTATCAGAGTTTGAGCTTCACAGCAATTATGGAAGAATCGACCACTTCTGCCCTCAGCTACAACCTCGCAGCCCTGAAGATCGAGGAATTGCAAATACCCCCATCCCTGAAATTCTTGGTCTCAAACATCATTTTTGTGGTGAATATTTTGCTATCTACGGACAATTACTCCCTATCGAAGTCTCAAGTGTTAAAAGTAATCAATGCAAATGGATTTGCCGAGTTCATTGATAGCACTAACGCAAAACCCCCAATCTTAAATTACCAATAGCACTGGCATATTACCTCTCCCAACCCTGCTACAGTATTTGGAACCTAATTGACAAGAACCTCGTTGCAGCCATTCTCTCCATCATCTCTACCACTGTGCTGCTCTACATCATCAATCTACGAAGCTGCCATGAAATATGGGAAGCTATTGAGAAATGTCTTCGAGCTATAAATAGATCCCGGGTAAATCCAACTCAAAAATGAGCTCCACAACTTTGCCATGGGGAATCAAACGATGACACAATACCTGATTCAAATCAAGGTATTAGTCGACACTATAGCAGCAGCTGGATCATCTATCAATATGGAAGGCGTCATTCTATATATTCTCAAATGATTACCTCCGGCCTACCAAGCATTTAAAATAGTGATCAGAACCTCCCTACACCTATTAGCCTTGAGGATTTATATTCATTGCTTCATAGTGTGGAGATAAACATAGCAAGTGACAACACCAGAAAAATTCAGCAAACAGAACCATTTGACGCTCTACTCGCAACAAGGAAGAGGACGCACTAGCTACAGAGATAGGGGACGAAAAAACAATATCAACTGAAACTCTAATGGGGGTAATTCCAAACCTTACAAGTCAATAATGCCACTAGTTGCCAAATCAGTCTCAAACTAGGACACCTCGCCTCCGAATGTTGGTATTGCACTAACCTCAGTTATCAACCCAAGCAGCCAACATCTCATGCAACATTGGTTAGCTCATCAACTGCCGAGCAGGAGGTACCTTGATACAGGAGCTTTGAATCATTTAATAGCAAATCTCTACTCCTTCCAGAATCCCGAAACCTATAAATGCCATGAAGAAATTTTCATTGTCAAAGGTAACAACGTACCCATACAAAACTGCTACCAAGGGCTGCTCCCCACACGTAAGCTCTTGCTCTCCAAATCAGCATCCCCACTTGCGCATTCCATGTTATGCTACTTTCTGCAATTCATATAATACGACCAAACAACATAGATTACCTTTTGTTTCCTCTAGCAATCATACTTATCTCCCCTTAGAACTAATTCATTCCAATGTATGGGGACCATCCCCACATACTTTTTGCAAGGATTTAATTTTTATATAATGTTTGTGGATGATGCTACTCGTTATACATGGTGTTCCCAATGATTCATAAATCTGAAACTATAACCCACTTCATACAATTTAAAAATCAAGTCTAAACGCAATTCAACACTAAAATTAAAATTCTCTGCTTCGATGGAGGGGGGTATACGAGAACCATCTCCTCGATGAATACCCAAACAAGGTATCATTCATGAGTTTTCATGCCCATACGCAACTCAACAAAATTGTTGGCCTCGCCGAATGAAAACATAGGCATATCCTTCATAGGATCAAATCATTATTCGCCACATTCAATCTCCCACCAAAATTCTGGCCTGATACCATTGTAACCGTGGTACATCTTATCAATAGGATGCTTTCTTCCAACACCCAAAACCACTCTCCATACCATCTTCACAAACATCCTCCAACATACGAACATCAGAGAGCATTCAGATGTACTTGCTTTCCCTGGTTCCTGTCGCAACACCGCACCAAACTAGATCAACGATTAGAGTTATGTGTGTTTCTCAGTTACCCAAGCAATTTCAAATGCTACAATTTCTTTAATCCACCGAGTGACAAAATCATTCTATCTAGAGATGTTACATTTATGAAAATCACTACCCTTATAAAACATCACCACCCAACACTAATCATCACCCACCCACCAATACTCACACACCCATCCCTCTCATTCTCACGTCACTTCCCTCCTCCTCCAAACAGTCCACTATTGCAGCACCCTGCGTCTCCACTGCATTACCTAATCCATCCCAGATAATCTCCAATCCCTCTATATTAATCACAAACAACCACCTGCCTCTACTTTCTCTTCATCTTCAATTACTCCAACAACATTACCTAATCCATCCCAAATAATCTCCAATCTCTCTCCACCGAATATTAATCACAGCCAACCACTTACTTCTACTCTCCCATCATCTTCAATAACTCCAAACACATCTTCAACCTTGCCCACATCTCAGCACATGAATCAGAACCTCCCAATTTCAGAGCAGCCCTCCAACGCCATCACTGGAGACAGGCCATGCTAACAGAGCTCTAAGCTCTCCACAAACAGCATACATGGACTTTGGTACCACCCCCACTCAATTAATCAATTTTGGGCAGGAAATGGACATACAAAATCTATCGTCAACCCCACGGTACCATTTCAAAGTACAAAGCACGATTAGTCGCTCAAGGATGCAAGCAAGAGTATGATTTATACTATACCGAAACTTTCAGCCCTGTGGCTAAACATCCAAGAAGCCAAACTCTTCAAACGGTTTCCGTTAATCTCCACTAGTCAATTTTCCAACTTGATGTCACCAATGCATTTCTCCACGGGAACTTCAAGAAACAGTGTGCATGCAACAACTGTCGGGCTACGTTGATGACACAACCAAATCATGTTTGTCTATTAGGGAAAGCAATTTATAGTTTACCAAGTTCACAGGCAAACTATCTCATCTTCGCTTCTGCACAAGTCAAGCCAATCCATCACTCTTTATATATGAGCATAACTCCACCATTATAGATCTCCTATTATACTTTGATGACATTTTGGTGACAGGGAACATCACAAGCAAGATAAACAATTTTCTGGCAGCACTTAAAATTGAATTTCTCTTGAAGAATTTGGGCTCCATTTCAACATTTCTCGGGATCAACATACACCACACACCAAGAATTCTTCTTCTTAACCAAACCCCATTGTGTATCAAAGATTCTCAAAAGGAGGGCATGGAAGATTGCAAACCTATATCTAACCCGATGGCGTTAATGCAATCTACCAATATTGAACTACAACAACCCTTTGCCAATCTACTCCACTACCACAACCTCATTGGCTCTCTACAGTATTTGACACTCACCTGGACAGACATCAACTTTGCTGTAAATTCCCTATCCCAACACTTAAAACAACCACTGTGTGCACATTTTCAACAACTCGAGCGTCTCCTCCGGTACATCAAAGGAACTCTAGACTTTGGCATTCCTCTCCAACAATGACCTCTTATTCTCCGTAGTTATTTCGACTCTAGTTGGGCTAGCAATCCAACGATCCGCCGCTCCTTTATGGGCCACTGCTCATTCCTTGGTCCTAACCTTATCTCTTGACAAGTCAAGAAACAACCCATCGTGGCCCGCTCCTCAATCGAAGCTGAGTATAAAGCACTATCTACAGCAACAACCGATGTCATATGACTACGATGCTTACTTCTCGACCTTCATGTGTCGCTTACATATCCGACTAAAATTCATTGTGACCACACCTTGGCTCTGGCAATTGCATGCACCCCGCCTTCCACCCCCGCATGAAACATGTTGAGATAGATTATCATTTCATTCGGAAAAAAATTCATTCCAAAGTTGCTGTTGAACATATTCCTACAAACGGGCAGCCCTCCGACATATTTACCAAGTCCCTTCCAATTCCTCGCTTTCTTCCCCTTCGTGACAAGCTGACCCTTCAATGTAGAAGCATCAGCTTGAGAGGGTGGGAGGGGGGAAGGATGGGGATAACGAACCTACAGCCCACACCTGAGGGCCTACCTCCCACAGCAGCAAGGACGCCTCCACTACCCATGATTACAATGATATGTACTCTTAGTATTATTACTGTAATACCCTCACTTTATACATCATCTAGAATATTCTACTTCATGTATAAAAGTCCTGGACTGTAGCCAGCCAGAGTGGGCAATGAAGCATTAAGATTTGTATTCGCCTGTGTCTCTCTGGTGATATTCCAGTTTGTAAGAATGAATCATGTGCTTTACTTCTCCTCCTTGCATTCTTCAGCTCATTTCTTATATGAAGCACACAATTCTAAAAGTTGATTAATTTAGCTTTCAAAGGCTAAAAAATTAGAATAGATGAATTCACGCTACATATTTGTACTCTTGAAAGTGTTTCCTTTAATATGTTTTTACTTCTTTCTTTTATTTTTAATCTAACTTTCTGAGACTGATTGACGTTCATTTTGTATAGATATTGAGGCATGCTAGAGCACTTGGAGACTTTTTATTGGTTGGAATTCATACCGATCAAACTGTCAGGTCATTTGGTTATTTAATTTTATATCTATATCTATTTTCTATTTTCCTTTTAACGACTATTCTATTATTCGATTAGCAAGCTTGTTTACATTTTTTGTGTTAAGTGTAGGCTATACACAAACATGCATTTGGAAGAAACACTGCATTAAATAATACATAAATTTACATACGTAGCACACAATTCTTATGTATTTACATGTCTCACTCCTAAACTTTTATATTTACATGCATAGCACTTTGGTGTTTTAAACATGAAAAAGGTGAATTTGACTTTTAAGAAGTGGTAATAGTGCTCTTTTTTAATTTGATATTAAAGAATTGGATGCTATATGCGATAATTTTTATGATGAAAAAGCTGGACTTAAATTGCTGTTTTTTTTTTTCACCCTTTCCTAGAGTCGGTGTCTCTTTATATATTCAAGAATATATCTTTTGCAGTTCTAGCCAAGGAGCTCATCGTCCAATCATGAATCTTCATGAAAGAAGCTTGAGCATTTTGGCGTGTCGTTATGTGGATGAGGTCATTATTGGTGCACCTAGGGTGGTCTCAAAGGACATGGTTTGTTCCGTATTTTTGTTATTCTTTTCCTTGTCTCTGACTGTATTTTACTTCTGTTATATATTTTGAGATCTATGCTGTTTTAAATGAATGCAATGATAATCATCATTTTTGTTTACTTTAATAACAAGTTTTTAGGATTAAAAATAACTAATATTGATTCTGTAGTACGGAAATTTGCAAACTTGTAGCCGAAGTCTTTTGATTTCTAAATGCTCTATTCAGAAGGAATTTCTGTGTGATTTGATTGCCTTGGGATGTTCGGTTTGGGATTCCACTCTTAGGCTTTTGCTTGGAGCAGTTTCATTATTGAGCATGCTAGAAAGACTCCTTATTTCTTTCACGTGTCATCAACCAGATGCTAGAAAGCCTCCAGAGTTGAATTGGAACATATTTTCTTTCACTGATGCAGCAGATATAGCTAGTTGGATAAAGTGTTATTGTTTTTGTTGCTGTTGATGATGCAGAAGACACAGTTCCTCTTGACATAAAATCTTTGATTTCAACATAGCATGTTCTCCAAAAAGGTAAGAATGGAGAAAATAGAGAGAAAATGATGGATAGCAAATCTTGATTTAATTAGAACTCATTATACAATGAAAGTAAAACTCTCCTAACCCTATATATAGAAAAGGGATTTCAATTGAAGTTGAAATCCATCATTTTTCTTCTGAATTTAGTTCTATTCATATCATCGAATTTAAATTGAAATCCAAAATTTTCTAGTTAGATTGAAAATCAAAATTTTCTAGTAGCATAATGACTATCCAACTTAAATACAAATAATCTATTAAAATAACTACTTTTACTATTAAGATATCATTTGGCTTAATCTAAACATGGGTCAGACTATGATTCTTGGTTTTGGTTCATGTGTGCATACTTGTTGAGGAGCATGTGCAACTAAACTTTGCCATATTTCAAGTGTCTATAGATATCTATATTAAACTTATCCTTTTCGTAACTTGTAAGCTTTTTTCAGATAGATTTATGATGTGCTACCTTCAAACTATTTAATTTTATGACTCTCTCAACTAGGATTTTACTATGTTTGATGTGTGCATACATCATAATGGCTACAAGGACACATACTCCTTCATCAAGATGAGAAACAAATCTTACTCTTAACTTGGAAGGAGTTCAAGGTAATGAGAGTTCATAGAGTGATATTGTTAAAAAAAAAATGAATAATTAATTAAATTAAATTATGGAATGTTCCTTTTTTTATAACGCTTTATTCAAAAAAATGTAACCGTTCCCTCTTCCCTGTTAAAAAAGATGAGAGGCTCGGCTACAAAAAAGAAGAAAACCCCACAGAACCGAAGCCTTCTCCAACATCGCAGCCTTCTTTTTGTTTTTACGTACGCAGATGATGGGATTGATCGTGGGGGAGGCAACGAAGGAATCCTGATTTACGAAGCTCCTCTTTCTTGCCGAGAACCCTTGTTTACGCCTCTCCTGCCCGCAATTTTCGCGTTACAATCAAGATTAGTGCTAGCCAGGAAATCAACGACGAGATCACAGTATACAAAGGCCTCCAAACTCTCATGTTTCTTCTTCTTCCGCACTGTTCCTATCTGAAACCATGTAAGCATATACGTTATTGCCTCTGCCGCTTCTAAAGGGAGAAGATGTCGATTAGGATGATGACGTTGTTGCCGACAATGCTTGATGGCGGAAAGAGAAGCTGACCACGGACAACAAGTTCATGCTGTCATCCTTCGCTTCGATTGTTCCCATCCTTCGCGTTGCCAATGAGGTTGAACTGATGAACCAAAGTCTTTTACCTATTCAGATTCCATGCATTTGAGAATGCTCACCATTTTGTATCCTATTTTAAGTGGTTGTGGTGTACATCAATTTAAGATCTATTTGCTATAGAGGCTTAAAAAGGAGGAAGCAAAAACAAAATCACAACTTGCTAGAAGTGATCCGAGAGAAATCCAAAAGTTCTATTAGTGGTACTATGAGAATCTTGTCAAAGTGGGACCCACAAGAAGAAAATTTGAGGAGATGGTCAAGCTTTATCATATTGCATCATGTGTTGAAAACTGTGGTACCCTCAAAGAGAGTAGATGAGGAGGTCAATCGAAGCTCGTGCCACTCCTCCCCGTCCAAGCACAATAGCCCTTTGCCTTGTTAAATCGAGTCATCCTAAGATAGAACTTCTATTCTCATGGTAGCCACAAAAAGAGTTCTGCAATTTCTAAATAGAATATATAATATATATTTTAATAATCAAAGTTGAAAAAAGAGGAGAGAGAGAGAGAAAGAGAGGATTATGTGGATAATTGACGACCTATCCGTGTCTTATAAACCGATAGATAAGAAGATTTTTTTCCAGCAGCAGTGTCTCACGACATTGACCAACGTGTTTTATAGACAGCTATGCTAGCAGACATCCGGATGCAACCCCCTTAAGGCTGTCAAAATTTCAAATAAATTTGGACTTACTAAATAATTTAAGATTTGTACTTTGTAAACTTTTAAAATGGCCTAAAATTATTCAAAATTTTAAACAATAATAATAATACTAATATTTGAATTTGGATTGTCAAGGCTCGCAAATGATTTTGAAAGTTTGAATTCCTTAAATTTTTAAATGACTCGAATGTGAAAGAATTGGGAGGGTTAAACTTAATTGAAAAACAAATTTTATGAATTGGGGCCTGAACTTTACTTAAATATGGTATACCATAATTTCGCGGTTGAGTTTGACTTCAATATGAAATATAATAAGTTGAAGCTAAGCTTGCTTGGGTCGATGCTGAGGGGCTGATAAATTGATATAAATGTAAAATATCATAACTTTGGGCTAAGTTTA
The DNA here is from genome assembly GCF_001263595.1 of Phalaenopsis equestris. Lineage (NCBI taxonomy): Eukaryota > Viridiplantae > Streptophyta > Magnoliopsida > Asparagales > Orchidaceae > Phalaenopsis > Phalaenopsis equestris. Next base: position 964,990 of record NW_018164720.1, on the reverse strand, counting down.
TGGCTTAAATGTATTTTTTTAAAATGATAAATAAAAATTTAATACGTCAAACTCACCGCTGAATTTGTAATACACCTCTAGCAATTAGAAGGCTGCAAAATTTTTAAAATGAAAAATTATATGCAAGGTGAAGTCATAATATTCACACAAATTTTGAAGACGTTTAAATGTTTTAATGACTTTATCAAATCTTAAGACAGTATTCAGTTTTAACATAAATACCATAAGTTTTATGTAAACCTTTCAAGGTGCACTCTTTCAAGCTATTTGATTTAATCCATGTTTTAAATCTTTAAATCTTATAAATTGTCTTAAGATACCAAATTCTCTAGTTTAAATAGCTCAAACACATGAAATTTAATGCCTGCATGTGCTCTAATCATTATATTGAATGCTCAAATATTAGGTTCGAGAACGTTGCACTGGTTAACCAGGTCGCCTTGTCTATAGGATAGGTTTTTAAGTCCCATCTAAGTAGTCCAACTCTTCTCAAGGACAAATCTAGTAATCTTGAAATAAATGCTCAAATCTTAAAAAAAAAAAAATACAAGTTTAAATCACCTAGTCCGATCATCCTCTTTGTAAGGATAGAAGTTAACAGGACTCGTACCCTAAAAGTCTAAACTAACAAAATTAAATGCCCTCTTCAAACATAAAAGTTTTAAATGGTTCGAGTTGGATGAATTAGGATTATGAATTTTATATTTAGGTTAGGGAAAAATAAATCCTTAAATATTTAGAGTTTGGATGACTTTGATATAAAATGACATTGATCTAGGATTTTTAGAGAATATGGGAAGAGCACGGGGTGAATTACAAGAGTTGAAGGATGAGAATGGGGAAATGATGGTGGCAGGTGGGGAAATGATGGTGGCAGGTAAAATTTTGGTACAACATTGTCTGAATGGTGTTGGAAGTGGAAATAATAGGTTGGCAACAAAGGTTGGCGTGATACATTTTTTTTATGTTTGGGAGAGTTCACCACTACTATGCATCAGGTTACAAACACTCCACTTAAGAGAGATCAAATGATACAACACTTTGATATGGGAAAACAAAAGAAAGTTGTCTCTAATGCATAAAACAAATAAAATAACGGCCAAACTAGATTTAAGAACATAATTAAATGCAAGAAGAAGAAGGTCTACAATTGGTTATGGCTAGTAGGGAGTAGGACTCAAATAGGATCTTTAGAGGCTTAGAGTCTCAGTTTAAGATGGAGAGAGCAGAGGGGTTGGGTTCAACCACGCAAGGAGCTTGGGAGCAGGGTATGCGGTAGGGCTGCTTGAAGGAGTAGATGATCTGCATGAATCGAGACCAGCAACAAAGAGGGAACTTTGTGTGAGGAGGGAGAGTAGGTGGGGGTCTGCTCGTGAGGATGTGAGTGCTGGAAATGGGGATCCATAGCAACTGCCATGAGGTCGTGTGTGTGAAGGGTTGCTGAAAGTTCTGTAGCATGATAGAGGAGAAAGAGAAAACCAAGAGAACTTGTTGTCGGAGGTGTGTTGTAGAATTAGTTTTTATTTGTTTAGTTGTTTCCACTTTTTTTATTACAGCACAAGGCAACGAGATCACGGATGAGTACGGGATGTGGTTGTGTGGCAGCAACGGATGTGAGGTAGGAAACAATTTTTTTTTTATTTTAAAATAAAATCAAAATTCTAGAATAAAATTCTATAATTAATAAAATGAAATAGAGCTCCAATGTTCTTTTAGTGTGTTTATCATGTTTTCAATCGTGTGATATTGGCATCACACACTAGTAATTTTGTGTTTAACATTAGTGCTAGGACCCGAACATTATGTGTACCTTTTCCAAACATTTTCAATGTTTCGAACATATTGTTGTAATTATTTTGCGATGAGATGATTTTTAAACAATTTCATCGATGGTTGAGTCACTTCAACTTGATTCACATTTCTTCTAAATAATTACTTCTTTTTTATCACGATCAATTGAATTGGTCATATTGGCTGCAAAAGATCTCTTCTAGGAGGTTGATATTTTATACATGTTGCAATTCATTTTGCAAACAGAAGTTATGTGGGCAGTCTCAGTGATGGTTGAAATGATTGAGCTCTGTTTTGTTTGTTGTTCTTCGTTTTGTTCATCATGTGCCAATTAAATTGATTGCAAAGATTCTCTTCTGGCAATTTCAAAGTTCTGAATGTGTTGCAAATACAAGTGAGGCGACGTTTGGATTGGTTTCAGATGGATGCTTCACTTTCTCATTGTGTGATTCAACTGACAATGTGGATGCCCTTCTTAATCATTCTCAAAATTTGGAGCTCGTTGGCAAAGTCTATTTTCTAGAATGAAAGGTGCTCAATTAATTGTGATTGAGTTTGATGCTTCTCGAGCCTGATCCATGCAATTTGTTGATGATTGTTCTTCCTTCCATCATCATGGATACATTTGACCATTTTACAATCTGGAGCTTATCCGAAGGTCAACAATAGGCTGTCAATAGGGCTATAAATGAGCCGAGCTTGAGCAAGCTCAGGTTTGGCTCTTGTTCGGCTTGTTAGAAATTAATTCTATTTGAAATTGACTCGTGTTCTTAATAGTTTGTGAATAGTGTGTCTGTGTTCAACTCGATTTACAAATTCTTTTTATTGTTCGGATCGAAATTGACTCATTTAAATTAATTAAAAAAATAGATGTGGGATGTTGGATTCAATTCTATATTATTCTTTTGCAATAAAAGGCAGAGAATCAGATGACTATATGAATTGTGGTAATTTAAACTTATGTATAAATATATGTAATATAATGTTATATAAATAAATATATATATATAATTCCCTTATTTAGAGCTAAAATGAGCCGAGCACGATCGAACAAAGGGTTGTTCGTGTTCGGCTTGTTTATAAGTCTAGCTTAAAAAAATGGCTCACTTAACGAACAATTCTAACACAAGCTACTCAATAAGCCGAATACGAGTTGTTCATGAACTACGAGTTCTTTTTGACAGCACTAGCTACCAACCTACTTGGATTTTGCCATGAGGCTATTGCTGCCAACCATTTTTGCTAATGCATCCTAAATGTCCTCTCGAGGTTTTAGAACCTTCCAACAGCCTGCTTGCGTTCTTCCCAAATGTAGAAATGATAGCATTTTCTGTATAATAATTAAAACGGGATCCGGTTAAGATGATTAATTTCACCTCTTTGTACTTACTATCATGCTGATTATTCATTTGAATCTTTTGTATTCATATCAGAACATTTTTTCTCATATTTTGTGGCCTCAACTATGTTAACTTAATAGCTATATGTGCCAAATAGATTGCCTGATTTACAATTTTTTGCAGATAACAACCTTTAATATTTCATTGGTTGTTCGTGGAACAGTTGCAGAAAACATGGATTGTCTTATGGTAATTCTAGTTTTCTTGTTTGTTACAATTACTAAAATGTTAAAGATTTTATTGAGAAAGAACATCAAATTTCTGTCTTGATTTATTGTACTCTCAAGCAGGAGAAATCTAATCCTTATGCTGCTCCAATGAGTATGGGCATTTTTCAGACAATTCAAAGTCCTTTGGATATCACAACGAGCACAATCATTAAGAGGATCGTTGCTAATCATGAAGCATATCAGGTTACTTTCGCTATCAACTTGGCTCAAATAATCCTTGTGCTCATCTCAGAGAATGTTTTGCACTTATTAAATCATTTTTTCCATGTTTCAGTTTTGGTAAAGTGACATTTTAATCCCTAGACTCATTTAATGGGAGATAAAATAGTCCTCCTTGGGGTTTATTTTAGCTCAATTTTATTTTTATAAACTTTGGACTAAAATGATCTTATGTAAATAGTCAGGGACCGACTATTTATGAAACAAGAAATACTTTAGTGTCATTGGCTCTGGTGTATGGAATGTTTTTAACCCGGAAAAATGCTTATGATTGTTCAGAAACGAAATGAAAAGAAGGAACAAAGTGAGAGGAAATATTACGAGAATAAGACTTGCGTGTCGGGAGATTGACTGATGAACTTGTTTGCAACTGTTCAGCTATTTCATGGAACTGTTCAGCTCATGACTGAAGAATTGGAAACTCTCCCAATGCATTTTGTTTTGTGCTGATTCCAGCCTCAACAACTTTCACCGAGTAAAATCTGAAATTATTACTGAGGTTCTATGATTCAGTATGTTCAATGTAGCAGTTTTATTAGGTTCTATGATTCAGTATGTTCAATGTAGGAGTTTTATTAACTCTAATAGTTTAATTTCTTTCCGAGATAGGGCTGCTAACTATTGTTCCGTAATCTTCTCGACGTTTTTAAAATGGGGCATTTACATGCATATCACCTCATTCCTATGTATTTACGTGTCTTACACTTAAATTTTACTTGTTACATTCATGCCGACCAAATTATTCATATCAAATCAAAAATATCAACATTTTAACTTGAAAAAGTGAAACAATCATTTTTCATGCGTAAGGTGTTAGATATGTAAATATATAGGAATTGAGGTGTATGTATGTAAATGTTTCTTTTAAAATTTGAGCCGTACATTGCACACAATTTATATGTATTTACATATCCCACACCTAAATATTTATTTTTACATCGCTAACTCAATTCTTTAATGTCACATATAAAAATAGTACTATTCACTTTCTAAAGATAAATGCACTTTTCTTGCATTGATTTAAAACACTCGAGTGTAATACATATTGTACACTAGGATGCGTTAGCATGAATCTCTAGTAGATCCAATAGATAAGGACAAACAAATACAACTAAGGTGGGCTCATTGACAAGAGATTAAAGGATCCATTTGTTCAAATCCAACCTCCCATATCAGGGTTAGAGGCTGTCGGCTATTTGAACAAACATTAAAAGCTAATTAATAATTCAGATTATTGTTTATTATTGTGCATTTTTCGCTCACTCGCTCTCTCGCTCTCTCTATCTTGTCATATGCTATATTCATTAGGTGTAATTAATAGAAAAATTTAGATAAACATCATAAAATGTGCGATGAATGTGAATCATGTCACCGGCTAGAAGAGTAGCACATATAGAAGAAAACTTTAACAAACACTTTAAAATATAGTGCATCATGGAGTTCATGCAATAACCAGCTGATGGATGCCTTTCGAGGAGCATTGGCTTTGGAAGAGTGTAGAACCCCCAAGAGGAAGGGTCAGTGCTTGATCACCAAATGGCACCGTTTCTTGTGAAAGGGAAGGAAATTTCTAGTACTTCGATAGTGCTTGGTTGATATCAATGGGTATAGAGTGATTTTGGTGCATTGAGGCATCCCACCAGCTAAAGAATACGCTATATTGACAAATCTTTGAGGTTGATCCCCCATAAAGATTTAAAATCCTATCTTTAGAATATTACTAAGGTTGGATAGTTCCCTTCGAGTCGATCTTATGTTGGCTAAGGATCACAAATGTACTGAAGTACCATTTCTTTTTCAATACGCTGAGGGAGTCAGCTCTCAGGTGGTTCAACGGATTGTCACTAGGGGGGATCACCTCGTTCGCTAACTTCAAAAGGATATTTGTAGTGTAATTCGCGAGGGCCCATAAGCCCCAGAAAAGTTTATAAATTCTTTTGTTGATAAGACAAAGACAGAACGTTAGCCTTCGCTCGTTTATTACTCAGTTCCTTAAGGAGATGTTCGAAGTGCAAAGTCTGAAACCCACAGTACCACATGTTGCCTTGGCCTAAGGGCTGAAGGAAGGTCTATTTAGGTACGCTTTAGGCCTGTAGCGACTTAAGATTTTAGTTGAGTTTTTGTAGTTGACCAACAACCATATATCAGTCGAGGAATATAACTTCACCCCCACTTTCATCATCGCAGAATCTTCCACCTGTCTTATGCAGAGTGTCCCCAGGGGTGACAGATATAGAGCAAAGGATGATTCACGTCCTTCTACTCGCTCGCATTATGAAGACAACTGACCCCTCAGGGACCACAGGGGAATCGAAAAATCCTACAAGCGTGGGAGTTAGTCTCGATAGCCTGATTAGCGGCCATCTTGGTACAATGAGCGTCTGCTAACTCATTGTGAGGAGCCCAAGACAACTTCATTAATTGTATCAATGGTGAGATAATTGAGGTCATTCAGAATAAAGAGTACTCTAAGGGATCTCTCTCGATGAAGACCAGAGTTTATCTCTAGAATCCAAAGAAGTAATGCTCATACCATCGGAATCAAAACCAAGATATAGAGGATTTTCGATACATTCAGAACCTAATCGTGGAGCAAATTAAGGCCAACAAATTAAAGGAGTTTGTTGCATCATGAGCAACCACTCAGCTATAGGTAAAAGCTCTATTAGAAGAAATTTTGGATGAACCATTTTAAGCACATGCAATTCACCTTATTGGTGTGGTCTCATCCATCTTCAAATGTGGAGCATCATACCACCAAGACAGCTTGAAGAGGCTTCGATTAGAGTAAAGTGAGTAGCCACCTTTGGCCCAAAATGCAGCTCACATCTCCTCGTTGCATTCACCGACACAAATTTGCCCCCAAGTAAAATCCTTATAATGACGTTATATTCATCACCGCCTTAGTACGAGATTGGTAGCATTATTGATGATAGTAGGAGCTCCGTGAACATCCTGTTCAAGTCAATGTTTGATAAGATGGGCTTGGGAAGTGAATGACTGAAAACAGCTACCGATCCACACCATGACATCTCTAAATAGAGAAAAGAAGCCTTGGGAATCATAGCCCTATCAATCACCTAGGGAGAAAACGACAAACAATTCAATAACATGAAGGATTTCTTGGTGGTTGATTCACCACCAACCTACAATGCCCTCTTCTACTGGCCATTGTTCAACAACTTCAATGTTGTTACTTCAATTTATCATGTGGCAGTAAAGTTCAAGGGAGACAAGGAGGACATCATCGTCTGAAGTAACCTTAAGCAGTCCCAAACATGCTTCCTTTGAGCAGTCAGAAGCATAGATCAAGAGCCGCTCAATCTTCAAAACTTGCACAAAAGGGGGTTTAAGTCCAGAAAAACCACTCTTGAGATCCCAATGACCTAAGGTGATTCGTTTGTAAATTCTTTTTAATAAGTAAAATTTTTGATGCAAGATCAAAGAATGTGCTGATCAAGTCCCTCTGGAGCCATTGAGATGTTTTTTTCTTGGTCTGCTGCCAAAATGCTAGTGATACTGGTCAATGTTACATTTCGCCTACTAAATGCTAATCTCACTACTTGACTGATGATGTCAAGGATGAGGTCTTCGGTTGTCGCCTTGGCCTGCCCAATCTCGGTGGTGCAGAAACTATTAGAGGCCAGATAAGTTTGAGAGGAGTAATATTAGACCTAGGTATTGAATATAATGATAGTGAAAAAATTAAATGACAAGTCGAGGATGTGCATTGACTTCAAAAACCGGAACTTTGCTTGTTCAAAAAATAATTATCCATTAGTGAGGATTAACGTACTAGTGGACTTAGTGGTCGACCACTTAGTGATGAGATTCTTGGACGCCTTCTCTAGCTATGATCAAATGAAGATGCACCCGACCAAAATTTTTGGACGCCTTCTCTAGCACATGAACATATAATTCAAAAGGAAAAATAATAATAGAAATAAAATTTTATTTCAAAAATATTAAAACTCATAATTTATTTGAAAAGAAAATATTTTACAAGCTCTTCATCTTCCACTTTGGCCGAGATAAGTCCTCATCGAAGTAGACTCTTACCTTAGCCTGGATCTAGAGCATTAAGTAGGTCTCTTGAGTGTTTTCCATTTTCGACCGAAGAGCCGCCAACTCCTCTCAAAACGCTTTTATTTTTTTCTCTCACTACATTCCGACTATCTCAACATAGGAGTCCTTCACTTTGACCAGGAGGGCTGGTCGGGCGGTCAACCACATTCTCTTCTCTCCTAACTGGCGTCGGGGTTGCCTCAGCCGGTCTCGGGTGCAGGCCTTAGCTAGCATCTCCTAAAGGTGAGTCAATGATCTATATTTCCTCATCTGCATCAAAAGATAATATAAGTAAAGATAAAGAAAATTTATCTAACCAAGCAAGATCGAGTCTCCTCATTGCAAGGAGCTTATTCATCTTAGACCATCAAAGTGACAAATTTCTCTCACTAGGTGGCAGTGGGGCACTAGAAGCCCTCCTACCTTTGGTAGACGACAGAGTAATTGCGGCTTCCCGTGCCTCGAGCAAAAGGTCTCTAACAACTTCTTAGACATGTGGTTCGGTCTCTAGTCATGAACCACAGCAGGAGGCTGGGTCGACGGGCTTGCAGCCAAGCCGGCCAAATTGCTTCCATATTAGCAACCATCCGTTTCTTGGAAGCTTGCTTCTTTTTCCACATTTCACCCTATGTACTACTTCTTCCATTTGACCTCTTTTTTCCCTTAGGCCTCTTCTCTCCTTCGGGCTTCATTTTAGTCTCAGGATGAAATAGCAGTGCTGACAGTCCAAAAGCGATCCTCAACATTTCCGCATTGAGAGTCTTTCCCGAAGGTTTCAAAGCATTCACCATACAGAATTTTGAAAGTCGATCGACTCAAACACAGAGATGCAAAACAAATGTATGTTAACAAAGGAGTCAGTCACGCCTTATTTATAGGAACCATGGGCACGAAAATCTAGGAAGTTCAATTTTTAAAGCTCTGGTTATGAAATAAATGATTTTTACTTTTGCATTTCATTTTTTTATTCTTATCACAACTATTACTTTCACAAAACGGGAATCGAGAAACTAAAATCATTAGTATTACATCAACATGAATCTTGAGAAGTCCAAAAGATAAGGAGACAAAGAAGTACAACTAAAAAGGACCCACTTGCAGAAGACCAAATGACCCACTTGACTAGATACAACCCTCTAAATCGGGGCCTGAGGTCGACTAGATGTGCATTTTCCTCTCTGTCTCACTCTCTCTCATGTTCTACACATTATTTTTCGGGTATGATTCACAGAAAAATTCAGATTATGTATTTTTCATATTTTTATTATATATATGTGTGTGTGTGTGTGTGTGTGTATGTGTGTGTGTGTGTGTGCCGCCAGCCGTGGTCTGTTGGTTGAGCAATCTCTTTGAAGGTAAGTCCTCTCAGGTCACGTGTTCAAATTCTTCTCTGGTCAGTTTGCCGGTAGTGAAGGCATCCTTAAATAATTTGTGTGTGTGTGTGTCACCAGTTGTGGCCTGTTGGTAGAGCAGCAGTCTCTTTGAAGGTAAGACCCCTTAAGTCAAGCGTTTAAATCCTCCTCTGGCCAGTTTGCTGGTAGTGAGGGCGGTCCTCGAATAGTTAAGACACATGAGGATCGCTATATATGTATGCATGTATGTGTGTATGTATGTATGATATATATGTATTATATCCAATATGAATAGAACATTGTGCGTCAAAGACGGGAGACGGGCCCCTGATCACGAGACTACATGTTTATTCGCTATAGAAAGCAACTTGAGAAGTTTTCTTAACAACTAATGTTTGGTGAAACAAAAGTAATTCTGCAATTTGTGTGTATTTGTGTGTCTATATGCATATCTATCTATCTATGTGTGTGTGGGTCACACATAAAATATTAGGATTTATATAGTATTATGCATGTTAATTTTATTAGTGCATGTGTTGCTTAGTAAAAGAAGCGGATTAGGATCTAATGTTTGTTGGACACTGTTAGATATAACAAGATAAGTGGGGTTAGTCGTTCGCCAAATATTCATTGAAAGAGGTTAATTAGGATTATGAAGATTTTATTTAAAGTAATCCCGTAAGAAATTTTATTTCATTAAAAAAAATTATTACAAGATGGTGGCCAATAATTCTACTAAGCCCTCCCAACAATACATCTCACGCAAAAAATGAAAAGCTTAAGAACCTTTAGACACGGTGCAACTCACGCAACAAACAAAAAACTAACTAAAATCAAATGTTAATTTGGATAAAAAGAATATTTAATTAATCCTCTTTAAGAATTCTAGAAAGCTCCAATGTAACCTTATTAATAAAATTGAAACTTTGGGACTCCAAGCCTTTTCTCGTAGCCCAATCAACACATTGGTTAGCTTCACACTGAATAAATAACCACTAAACATACACTAAATTCGTAAGAGCAAAAATTCTTTTTTGCTGAATAATTAGAATCCACGGGTAATATCTTCTCCTGCAACATTAACTACACAAATCAAGTGAATCCATTTCAATAATGATATTATTCCATCCACAACTAACCACAATTTCCAATGCAACAATAGCAGCTTCTACCTCTGCAATAATAGGAGATAGGCTTAAACAAGAGCAGAAAACCAGAAAATACATTTACCAGAATAATTCCTACAATTACCACCAATTCCAGCAGCCGATTGATTCCAACTGCCATCAGTATTAAACTTCAGTATGCCTCTAACTGGTGTTTCCCACAAAATAAAATTAATCACGGCTTTATTCTTCACAGAAGTAATATTGGATACATGAAAAACCTTCAACACATCCATATTGACGGCTTTCTTAAATCAGCCAAACTTTAACATTTTAAACACACAACTTTTAATGTAATTAAAATAGAAGAATTTAGAAATCCTATGTCCAACATGCTTTCTTTCATTTTTAGTAGTCCCAAATAAACCAACAGACTTCGATAGGAATCGAAGCAACAAACATTCCACCTGCCTTTCTCCAACCATTAATCATTCCTTCAAGAGATTGAAACGCCACCCGATTCCACTTCCTCTCAATAAGAGGGAAAACCAAATCTCACACCTTAATAGTAAAGGAATAATTACAGAACAAATGATCCACCTCTTCTTCATGCATCTTAGATAAAGAAGATGCATATTAATTTGAAGTAATGATATGGCAACCCAATACGAAAAGCTATAGGGTGATTGTTATTTTGCTTTTATTTTAGTATTTCAAGTGTTGCATATAGGTAAATAATGATGTTAAGTGTGAAATATGTAAACATTAAAGTTTTACATGCTTCGTACCTAAATACCACTACATTATTATTCTAAGCATGTTTTTTTAGTGTGTTTACAAATTAATTAGTGTACTGTCATTGATGGTGATTGATATATTTAATAATTGTTGTCACAATATCTGTATTTTTGTTAAAAAAAAGTGTAGAAATATTTGATAATTCATCTCTAACGTTCTTAAAAGATCGGAGTAATGTTAGGTGGTGTCTACATTAAGAAGGCTTGATCGCATCCGGATGAGATCGAGTAGCTGGCGTGGAACATCTAGAACAAATAATTTTCGGTACACGCAAGAAGTTTAAAGGAGGTTGTTGAAAAGTCGTTTTGTTGCTCATAAGATGAGCTCATGCAAAGGTAATAGGGAAGGTTAGTTTGGATGTGTGTGCTTGCCGTGTTTAGAAAGGTACTGGATCAAAGAAGATGAGATAGAAGATATTCTCTCGAAAATCCTCTTGAAAGTACACTCAGAAGAGTGTGTGTCATTATGAAGGGAAGACTTGACGCATCAAGTACAAATGTAAGTTTATTTCTAGCTGATGCTTCAGAAAGATACTGTGAGATTCTCAAAGTGATTCGAGCAATGTCAGAAATACGCATTGTTGCAGCATTAAGATAACATAAGAAGTATGCTGCCATATGACTACTTAAATATTAGAAAGAACTTCAAAATATCAACTAACAAAAGCATTCATGAAGTTCTTTGAGAGAGATGGTATGTGGAAGCAAGGATTATGTAATCTTATTGATTGTGTTATCTTCAACCATGAAGCAATAACCTAGACAAAAATGTCCTCCCCTATCATATAAAGATTGGATATATCATATCGTTATAGCATTAGACAAGCAAGCCCCATCTCATAGCTAGGGAGAAAAAAATGCAAGGTACTTTGGAGCACCTAAACTTATTTAGTTGAAAGAGAAATAAAGTCCACATTAGCAATTGTATTTTATCATATTGATGAATAAAAATCTATATTTTATTCAAATTATTGCATTCAAATCACTAGTTAGTGTGATAGATTATTACTATATATTAATTTATCAATTCTTTCAATTATTTTTTGTAGGAGATTTATTATGTTACCTAGGTGCAGAGAGCTGATGAGATGTAGAAGGAAAAGAAGAGAAGACGTAGAGAACAAGTTTCACTCAATAAGAAGAGATTGTGAGTATGCATTTAAATATCCAAGTGTTATAATTGTAAATATTGAACTTGAGGTGTTAGGTATGTAAATAAATACAAATTGTGTGCATGCATTTAAGATTCCCATAATTCTGCAACAAAAAATTAATTTAGATTGACCAATAAGGCCAAGCTTAGAAACTTGGTTTCCCTCACGTTCTCTTTAACCATCACTACACGAAATGGAGAAGCCTAACTAAGTTTTAATACAGTTTAAATAGTTATAAAATGGAATTTCTTATGATCCTAATCAATTTACTAATCAGCAGATAATATATCCTAATTTTGGCCTGGTTGTTGATGTACGAGACTGACTAATCTCAATAGAAGTTGGTTAGAGAGGGCGAGAGTGTGATTAGATGGACGGTCATGATCGTATTTAAAAGATAATAGTTGAAGTTTCCCAACCTTACACCTATAGAACCTCGGTGAGAACTTTTTATTTGAGAATTGTTTGAGAATTTTTCATAAATACTACACAATTCTTATGTATTTGCATATCTAACAATTAAAGCTTGATATTTACATTTATAATACTTTGGTAGGTATATAAAAAATGTGTTTGCATGGATCGCCAGAAGATCCAACAATCTGGAAGAGAAGCATGACAATTGTGGGCTAACCAACAAAAGACTAAGAGACTCGTTTATCTGATCGGACTTAGCTATCTGAGCCAAAGACAAAGGACAACCGAGCCAGGGGAAGAATAAAAAGAATGACCTCTGAATCTGAACAAATCAGACTATAATAAGACAGATAAGCATCTGAGTTTATCTGGTTGTTCCAATATGAGGAAAGAATCCAGATACTCACTACACTGGCATCTCACAGAGGTCCCAAGGCTCCTCATTAGGGACCAAGAATTGGTGATACAAATAAGCATCATGATCTTCTTGTAGGTTCTTCTCATTGAGGAATGAGCTACTTATCGGATTACGGTGATTCACCCTCAGCTTGATAGCCTATTCTCTTTCCACTGACATGACTCCTCATCTAAAGATTAAGGGTTGACAACCAGACTAGATCAACTGATGGACAAAACCTAGTTGACCGAGTCAATCCTGCTGACTCGAAGCTAACTAAGCACAACTGGTTGACTGTACCGACTTCACCCAGCTGACTGAACCAATTAGACCGAGTTGAGGCAAAATAAGATTAGTCAAGCAAAAAATTTGTATATGTAAAATATCTAGAATATCATGTACAACCTCCATTAAAGTAAGGGTAGAAATGTAATATAGAAATGTAATATCACAATATTGTGCACTTTCTTATATAAATAAGGAAGTCATCTTATGAGAAAAGGATAATAGACAAGATATTTTACTCTTCATTATTGTTCACTTATCTCTCTTTCTCCTTTCTTATACTCGGTTTCGTGGATGTGATTCAGAAACAAATCAGGGTTTAACATTCAAAAAGTTGTGGTGAGTGTGGATTTCGCCACAAACAAGAAGATAAGCATCACATAAAGAAGATTCTTAAACACTGGTAATATGTAGTGCATAAGAGAGTTCAAGAACTAGCAGATCTAGGAACTGAAAGATCAGATGTCGGATGTCATATGAGAGGCACTGACTTAGGGAAGGGAGCAACATCCCCATGAGGAAAGATCGGTGCCTAATGGTCGAAGAACCCACTTAGCCTTGACTAGTGAAGGAGACTCCTAGAGCTTTGATAGTATTGAATCGAAACTGATTAATATGCATTTGTTCGGGCATGCAAAGGCACCCAGACAACCAGAGGATGTGTTCTCTTGACAAACATCTGTGGTTGAGCCCCTAAAGAGGTTTAAGATCCCAGCCCTAGAGTCCTATAAGGACATCACTGGTCCAACTGATCACATAGCCTCTTTTGAGTCAATTATATGTCAATTAAGGATCATTGATGCTCTAAAGTATCATATTTTCATTACCACACTGAGGTTGTCAGCCCTTGGGTCGTTTCAACGCATTAACGCTGGAGTAATTATGTCGTTCGCTGACTTGAAGAGATTATTCTGGGAGCAATTTGCTAATGCCTAGAAGCCACATAAGAACTCACAAGCCTTCTTGCAGATCAAACAAGGGAAAAATGAGATCCTTCACTCATTCATTTCCCACTTCCAAAAGAAGATTCTGGATGTACGAGATTTGAAGCCAATAGTAGCTCATGCCACCTTAGCTCGAGAGTTGAAAGAAGGACATTTTTGACACATTGTAGGTTTATAATGATGAAAAAAATAGTCTAAGTTATTAGAGATGGCCAGCAATCATACATCAGTCAAGGAGTATAACTCTACATCCACTCCCTATAGTGAATAATTATCTACATGTTGCCTCGTAGAGAGGGCTCCTTATGGTGATTGGTGGAGATCAAGAGATGACTTATGCCTTTCCACCCATCCATGATATGAAGACACCTGGCTACTCCAAAATCATAAGGAAACCAATATAACTTACAACCAAAGAAGTCGGCCTTGATATTCTGACCAGCGGTTGGCTCACTATAATGAGCGCCTATTGCCCAACCATGAACTGCCAAAAATGACTCTTTTGAGAGTCTCAATGGCCAAGATAGTGGAAGTCATTTAAAATAAAGAGTAATTCAAAAGAGTGCCCCCAAATGAAAATTAGAGTTTACTACTGGGACTTGACGAGATATTGTGCCCATCACGAGACCATGGCTATGACAAGGAGAAATGTCGACACCTTGTAAGCTTGGTCAAGGAGTTGATTAAGGCTCAAAAATTGAAAGAGTTTGTAGCCCTAAGAGCAATGATTTAGAGTCAAGAGAAAACTCCAGTGAAGAAAATCTTAGATGAGCCTATCCAAGCCCACGACATCCATATTATTGGCATAGTTCCTGCTACGGTTAGAGAAGGAGACTCATTATGTTGAGCTAGTCTAAAGAAGCTCCAGTTGGGAGAACCATGCACAATTACCATCACTCCTAGATGCAGTTAGTCTTCTACCATCAACTTTATTGGCAAGGATCTGTCACCTAAGGGGAACCCTTATGTGACACCATCATCATTAAGACACTGATTAGATGCTACCATATTGATAGCATTCTTATCGACACCGAAAACTCAGTGAACATTCTATTTAAAGTGGTGTTTGATAAGATGGGTCCTGGAAACGACCGGTTGACTGCAACAAAAAAACCCACTCTATGAATTTTTTGGTGAGAGGAAGTAAGTCTTAGGGACTATCACACAGCTAATTACCTTAGGGGAAAATGATAAACAATTTACAAACATGGAGTACTTATTGGTGGTTGACTTACCACCAACTTATAACGCCATCTTTGGCCACCCTTTGCTTAGTTCTTTCAATGTCATTACCTTGACATGCCACATGCCGGGAAAATCTCCAATCGATGGAGAAGTGATCATTATCCAAGGCAACTTGGAGCAATCCTATACGTTATCTCTGAGATGTTGGAAGCATCGAGCATAAACTACTCGAGCTTGAAAATATGCATGATGGGGGCCTCGAGGCCAATGAGGTCACTGATCTAGTTTCAGCGATCAAAGGATATCCTAGTATTTTTTTTTCTAATAAGGGAAGCTTTTAATGTAGTTTCAAAGGACGCACAGATCAGAACCCTCTAAGACCGCCAAGATGCCTTTGTCTTATCTATAGTTGAGATGCCAGGGATTCCAATCAACATTGTTTCCTACAATCGCTTAAATGCTAGCCCAATGACTCGACCAATGAAGTGGAAGATGAGGTCCTCGACTGTCACCCTACATAACTAATTTGAGAGAAAGTTCAAAAGCTACTGAAAGTTGATTAAAATACGAGATTTACAATATCCAATTTGGGTGTCCAACATGATGATGGTACAAAATTCAAACAAGAAGTGGAGGATGTGCATGGGTTTCACCAATCTGAATATCTCTTTCTCAAAAGATAGCTACCCCCTACCTCAGATAGATGCACTTGTGGATTTAGCGGCCAGTCATATGGTAATGAGGTTTCTTGAAGTGTTTTTTTGGCTACCACCAAATAAATATGCACCCGACTGATGAAAAGAAGACTGCATTTATTACTAGCAAGGGTTTTTATTATTAAAATGTAATGACTTTCAAGCTGAAAAATGTTGGGCTACTTAACATGGGATAATGAATGTAATATTTTCTAAGAAGAAAAAAGAGAACATTGAAGTGTATGTAGATGATGTGTTAGTAAAAAGTAAAACACCTGAAACATATAGAAAATGCTTAAAAAAACTTTTAAAACACTTAGAAAATATAACTTGAGGCTCAAAACACTTAAGTATTAAGTAAACCATTGGGGCATCCAAAAAAAAAAAAATTAAGCTACACTTAACCTTAGAGGAGATAAAAGATGATCATGAAAAGGTGCAGGCGTTGCTCAACATGTCATCCCCTCATAACACCAAAGAAGTGCAAAAATTGATCAACCGAATCACATGCTTGATTTGGTTAATCTCCAAGTTGGGTGGCAAGTTTGCAGCATTTCTCAAAACTTTAAGATGAGCAAAGAACATTGTCTAGTCAGAAGAATGTGATTAAGCATTCAGGAAGCTGAAAGATTCCTTAGTGTCACCACCGCTGCTCTTGAGTCTAAAACCAAGTAAAGAACTTTCTCTGTACTTAGGGGTTGGACCTGAATCCATCAGCTTGCTTTATTCCAAAAGGATTTGAGGACGATATTCATGGTTTATTATATTAGTCAGGTCCTCGAAGGCACTGAGCTTAGGTACCCTATTATGGAGAAACTAATGTTTTTCTCATTGTTTATGCTCACGGGCTTCAACCATATTTTCAAACACATACAATCAAGGTCATCACAAATCATCCACTGATGTCCATCCTCACTTAGATGGAGCATTCCTATTGGCTCCTCAAATGGGCGGTGGAACTCAATGAGTCCAACATCTCCTATGTGCCCCAGACTACGATCAATGTGCAAGCTATAGCTGACTTTTTGACAGATTATTCTAAACAATTGAGCCGGACGAAGTAGTGAACACTGATGGACAGAATTGGATATTGCATATCGAGAAAGTAACAAGACAAACTAGTGTGGGGCTCAGTCTCCCTCTGACTTGTCCAACGTGGGAACATCCACACAATTCATTCAAAGTCATATTTGAGGTCACCAATTACCAGACTGGGTACGAAGCTATAAATGTCAAAATGTGTTTTACTTATGAGATGGACACTCTATATGTTCAAACAAAATCAAACTCATAGCTAGTTATGAATCAATTAAGCGAGCAATTCAAGGGCAAATATGACATGACGTCTAAGTATTTGAGCAAATCCAAAATGGAGATTGAAAAGTTTAAAGGCTTCAAAATCGAGCACATATAGGTTGCAGATCTTCTATCCAAGTGCATCTACTTGGGAGCAAGATTTCTCAAATTCTTATTTGACTAACAAGTGAAAAGCCTAAGCATCAGAGCTGGAGACTGAAGGGCCAACTAGTTGGGTTGATCCTTACATGCTATATATTGAGATCGAGATGATCTTAGAGAATGTTTTCAACCCAAAAAGATTTGAATTTAAATTCGATCAGTATTGTATCTACAGTGTATAAGGAAAAATGAGGCAGAACTTGTACTTCGAGAGGTGCACTCAGTGGAGTGTAGGAGACATCCTGAAGGAAATACTTTTGCTTATTGAGTGCCGCAAAATGCTTACTTCTATCCAATGCTTATAAAAGATGCTGAGAAGTTCTCTAGGAAAAGCAAACAATGTGAAGTATGCATCACCATGACATAGTTGACACGTAAACTACAAGCCATCGTTAGTCCATGGCCATTAACCATCTGGGGGCTAGACATCCTCGTGCCCTTCCCCCATGACAAGGCCAACATAAAATCCTTATGGTGGTAGTAGATTATTTTTCCAAGTGGATCAAAGTCAAAACTCTCACTCGGATCATTAGAGATCGTCCAAAATTTTATCTAGATGGATTTAATCTATCATTACGGGTTACTATTGGTTATCATCATTGACAACATGACACAATCTGCTGACCAAGGAGTAAAGGACTGCTACCAAAGCCTGGGAATCAGTTTAAAGTTTGCATCTGTGCATTACTCTTAGATGAATAGGTAAGCTGGGTGTTGAGCTCATTTTGGTGAGGTCTAATTCCTCTTCTAGAACTTAAAATCTAGCCATAGGGTTTCCCTCTTGACTTTCCTAAAAGACTAGTGGTGGGGCCTATACTAATTAAAAATTCAAGCACTCTCTTAACTCTTTATAGTCTCATATCTGTGTTTCCAAATACTAAACCACTTGATTAAGTTGATTGGAACCAATATTTTGAAGCTCAAATTGAGTTCCTATAAGGATTGGTAATGTCTTAAGAAAACCCTTTGTGACCTAGGGTTTCATCCCTTTGAAATTCCATATATGATTCACCACATAATTCACCACATGCACATTCACTGCACACACACTTACACCATACACATTCACACATACACACACATCTACATTCACATCACACCCACACTCACACATGACTCTATACTACTCATGAACCACTCCCCACACCAAAATTAACATCAAACCTTCAAAATCCACTAAATCCACCGAAATCCACCGAATCCACCCAAATCCCCTAAATCCACCCAAGTGCACCCCAAATCCAAAAATCTAAGAAATTTAAATACCACATGAAAAACCCAAATCCACCAAGCTCAAGTCCAAAATTCCATCATGACAATTTCGAAACTTCACTAAGTCCATCATGAGAAATTTATACACCATCAAACCCAAACCCAAAATACATCATCCAAGCCCAAACTAAAGTCTTTTGAGGATTCACATTTTCCATACAGTCTTCATCACTGATTTTTATAAATTCTAAACCATCCAGTCTTTTTTTCTTAGGATGAAGAGCCTCACCGTTCTCGCAGTGTTTGACAGGGCACTTGGATGAAATTTATCCGCATAAGGGCTCCCTTGTGACCTTTTCTAAAACCCTTCAATGGAATGGTATATGATCTCCCCAAATGAATAAAGAGACTGGATTTGAATAATTTGTACTCCATCATACACTTGCAAATATAGACATCTCATGTTAAAGAGTCTTCACGTAAGGAACACCAAGAACTTTTAAATATATATTCCTTCTAATGAATGTAGAGTATGTCAGCTCTTCTAATCTTCTCCACTTCTCTAGGAGGCCCCAACATTTTTCAGAAAGAAGAACCAACTTGACTAGGCATTATACATTGATTATAACTTGCCAATAATGAATTGGATGGAGTAATTAATCTAGCCTTTTACTCTCACCATTTGATTATTGAACCCATATAATAGCTCAGATGCATGTTGAAGTTTTTTCCTATTTAGCCACAAACTGGGGAATGCTAAGTAAAATAAAACATCAATTGAGGTGGCATTGTCATTTGGAATTATATTCACATTATGATAAGGTTCGCTAATTTTGGTGCTTATGATGAGTGGACATCGATGAGGGACATGGACTTCTTATGGGTCAGATTCATCGGATGTGATGAGAAAAATGCATGGCTCTGGATAGTTCAAAAGTCTTTAATTTTTGTTCCTATAATTATCTTCTTATTAAAAAAAACTTTGGGTGACATCTTATGCCCATTACAACATAAAAGAAGAACCTAAACAAAGCTGATACAATTCATCACTATCATAGTAATAGTTGATGTTACATGAACACATAAAGAAAGAAGGAAACATAGGAGACAAATGCCCAATAAATTGAGATTATTTAATAATATCACTATCAACTACATCAATCATACTTATAAAATATAATATATATACATATGCTTCAAAAAATAAAAGGAGTGAGCAAAAGAAAAACAGAAAGGGAAAAGAGCAAGGAAAAAAAAATGTAAATTGGTATCAATATCCTCCTCCACGTCATCATCACTTTATAGCCTTTCTTTCACTCACTTTTGATGCCCATATATTCAAAATTTGAATGAGGATATTTTGACGCGTGGCTGGGAGATAAAACCTTAATATCATCCATGGCTCTATGATAATTCAAATGAATGTCATTAAAAAAATCTCGAATAAGTCCTTTATACACCGACATTCCATGTCATTCTCTTCAGCTTAAAAAATGTGGGCACAAGCTTTTAAATGCGGTCTTCAATCACCCTAGATAGTCAAATGAGCCTTTAAAGTCTTACACTGCCTTAAAGGACAAAATCTTCACCTGAGCCTGTCGGCACTATTTTTGGTGTGGAGTTTGCCCGTAAGAAGCTGTCGGCCATCGGAATTGAAATCCCGTTGCCCGCTTCGGAAGGACGTTAAAAAAAGTTAGTTTTGAAAAAGATGAAGTCAAACTGACCCCATAATTTTCATAGTTTAAATCGAAGAGCACTTTACCTCAAATTCTGTATCTATCCCAAAGGATGAATACAAGAATTGAGGGTGAGACTCGATCAAATAAACTAGAGAAAGTCATGACATCCGTTTGATCTGCGGAACCAATATATTGGCCGATAAATTCCCCTATTTAATATAAGGAATTAAATAGGGTTTATATTATGCTGGGTTCGGGAAAAGCTTCCTATAGGGGCAAGCCCCTATAGTTAATTACATCTTAGATAACTGAAGTTACCTAAGAATACTCTCGATAGAAATCAAGGAAAAATTATCTTCAAGGAATTCAAATGGTAAGGACATCTCAAAGATATCGGACTAAGAAGTGTGAAGGGGGATTGGTTCAAATTTGGAACATTTTATTTTGGAGTCCAAAGGAGGAAATACTAGAGGATGCCACAGATCCGAAGGAGAACTTCAGTGACTTCCTAAGCTATCCTATTATTCGGCTTCAATTTAGGAGAAATCATTTAAACGTTTCATCCTGCAATTTTTATTTATAAGGATTTATATTTGTGTGAAGCAATCAGCACAAATAACCTTGAAGATGTGAGGATTTAGGTCAT
>NW_018164720.1:918101-938859 GCF_001263595.1 Phalaenopsis equestris | reverse complement strand
AAATTTTGACAAATTTGGATGTATTCAAGGTGTTTGAAATGGGTTTTGATCAATTTTGGGTAATTTGGCAAAATTTGGGATTTTTAGCCAAATTTAGGTTCCAAGGGCAGTTAGGTAATTTGTTGGAGGTGCATAGGGGCAAAAGACCAAGTTAGGCATTTCACATAGAATTGGATAAATATTCATTCTAGATGAACCATGGATTAATGTATTGTGAAGATATGGTGTACCCTAGTTCCAAGTCAACCCCCTGGGTCAATCCTAAAGCCAAGTAATCCTATAGGGACTCTTCTTGAATTCTCTTATAATGATCTTATCTACTAAATGCTAGAGGTTAAGATCATTATGTGGAATTTCAAGTTGAGTAAAAAGAAAAGTTTTGAATTTCTAATGGTGGGGGTACCTTTTCTAATTTTCTAAGACTAGTCAATAGGAAAGTCCTATGGCTAGACCTAGGCTACTAAAGAAGTTTCTAGACCTCAACCAAAAGTGAGGTCAACAGAGCCTCTGATATGAAAAGTTCCTTTTTAGAAAGGCAAGCATCAAGGGTTTCTTTTTTGCTACAAGCAATTTGAGCCTCTTATCATCTTGATGAATCTTTGCTCGTGTCTTAATCAGCTAATCTAGATTACAATCAACCTCATGACATTGTAAAAAAAAAGAGCAGTTGACATATTCACTAGCTTAGTTACGTACCAAGTCCACTAATCATCTAAAATTGTTACTTCCTTAGACTTAGAAGTCAATCTTTGCTCATACTCACCCTATAGGTACTTAATCTTCACGAACTTTGTGCTACAATCATTCAATGAGCCCCCAAATGGGCCACAACTCCTAATAGATGAGTAACCTACATTCAAAATATGTCTATAATAAGCTCAGATATTAATTGAATGTTCGAAAAAGAAGAATGTGTGGGGGGGGGGGGGGGTGGAGAATAAAAAGAAACCTACCAGCTCATCCACTTACTAACACCCAATATATAGATGCTTAAACACCTCCTTAGGGAAATGTGATTTCCAAACTTGGATCTTTCCATCATCATTTGGGATAAAAACACTATTAAGATTCATAAAAGGATTAACATTTTCTATGCGATCTTTATCACAACTCTTTATAAATTCCACATCATCCATTCTCCTTTTATTGAGAAGAGGAGCTTCACCATTCTCACAGCATTGGCATGACACTTCGATAAAATTTTATCTTGTGGGGGCTTCCCTCATGAACTTTATTGAACCTCTTTAATGGGAAGGCAAGTGATTTCCCTACCAGAATAAAAATACTTGTTTTGAATAGTTTGTCCCCCAACACATACTTGCCAATATAACATAACTCATGTTGAAGAGCCCTCAAGTCATGAAAGCTAAGAGCACTCAATATATGTTCCTCCCTAATTAATGTAGGATTTGGCAGTTCTTTCAATCTTCCTCACTTCTCTGAGAGGCCCCACTCATTTTTTATAAATAATCCATTTTTTTTCACTACTTGACCTGGTAGCTTAAAATTAAACAAGTAAAAATTGTTGTGGAACATTATTAACCTTTCTTTTTTTATACAATAAACCATCATAACTTCTAATAATAAAAAACCACTAAAAATCATAAATCACATTAAACAGTAATCAAACTCAACTAAAGCACCAAAGTTTGAACGTAAAATCATTTCACAATCTAATCTATAATAGTACAATAGTATTAGAAAATAAATAACATATTAAACTAGAACCACAGAACATCCTACCACTTAATAATTGTTGTCTTGTTATAAACCATTAACTTTTGTCAGAAATATAAATCTAAAATTTTACTTGAAATAAATAATTAATTTCACAAGAAATTCTACCACCACTTAGTGAACAATTATATTTTTATTATGCATTAAATTAATATGCAAATGTTATACATGAATATCCAAGAGAAATATGATTCATTAATTAATCAAACTATAAGCTTTTTTTTTAATGAACCTTTTATATTTCAATTTAAATTTTTACCATTTTAATCTTTTTAAAAATTCATACCAGTATCAGCATCATCCCAGAATGTATCCTAAAAAATTTATATCCATAAGTGTCCTCAAAAGTTTGTACCCATAGGTACCCTAAAAAAATTGTACCCCGTAGATACCCTTAAAATTTTACACCCACGATACACCTTTATCATCTCAATTTTCTTTTTCGTGCACGTGTACAATAACATCCTTATTTAGTACCATAGGGGGTAAATCTTGTTTAACTTAATCTTTTGTATTTCATTTCATTTTTATTAAATCCATTTAAAATCATTGAATAACCATTTACCATTTCAAGTTTCATTTATGTTCATTTCAAAGATTCTTTAACCTTAAATATGCATATAATATGAAAAGTAGTTATTTTTAAGATAACAATGCAAGTCCCTTTTAAATAAATTGCTAATATAATACAAATAAGAAAGGAATTACTCACTTTTACCTTGTAAAATGATTATTTCAAATCCTATAACTTGTTGTCTTAAACTAGATTCCTGGAATTAATTACAACATGACACTTAATATCAATAACTTGAATTGCATTTTAAAGATTACTTTAACTTAAATAGCAAAATACTAACCTGATTGATGGGTTTATCAAGTTTATAATTTCACTAAAAATAAGATAGCTCAATCAAAAGCGATTTTTATAACTACTCTTATATATTGCAAAAAAATTTGGGGTGATGCCTAGTGTGTTTCCTCTCCTTCTATTTGAAGGCCATAGGTTTTCAGTTGGGAGCCTCTTGAATTAGGCTAGGTTCAAATCAACATTGATGGAAGTTGATCTAATACAGTGGCCGAGGTTTGTGGTGTTTTTAAAGATTTTTGGGGCAATACTCTATGTTATTTTGCTTCTCTTATCATTGCAAAATGCCCTCAAGAATCCGAATGTTGAGTTGCTCTCCTTACGGTGCAGGTGGCTACAATATTTCGGCTTTCTAATTTTTATGTTGAATCTGATTCCAGGATACTCAATCATTTTCAATCTAAATCTCACCAGCCTCCTTGGAACATTGCAAGCATTATTAATAGAATTTGGTTCATCATTTCCACTAATAAACTCAGGATGTGCTTGAGTTTTAGTTTTAAGGAAGGTAATGCTCTTGTTGATTGGCTGGCGAGATTGGGTAATGCTAAAATACTGGCTAGCTTACAACCCTCTAGTGTTTTGAGAATGATTCTAAATGGGGATAATTTGGGAGTCCCATATATCAAAATTTAGTTTTTTTTAATCTCCAGAGTATTGTTTGGGAATAGGTTTTATCTTTGACTATCTTCTCTGTTGCACTTCTCTTTATTATATTGCTTTATTACGGTTGGACAAATGGTTTCTGGGGAATGGTTTTGTGGGTTGCCTTCACAGAATTACAGTGGATATTTTGTTTAAGGCAATCTTTCTGATGATTGATAGGCTCTCTATTGCTCTATTTATAGTTCTGTTGATTGATATGGTTTCACAACCACGACCTGCTTTCAATGATCAAGTGTTCCATGCTATTGGAAGGAAGTTGGTTTCTGTACTCTTGTTTGGATGACATGTTTTTTTACTTATTGTGGGATTGTGTTGGCACAATGCTTGGCTGCTCATCTCCTTTTGTTGTTTTTCCAGTGATTGTTTAGCATTCCCTTGCATTACAGTGCAAATTCTGTTACCTCCTAGATCAGCTATTAGAGTTTACTGGCTTTGTTTTGTCTCTAGAGCCTTCCATGCTTTGGATCCAGCAGTTTCAGCTTCAGCTCTTGGTTTCCTTCGAGCTACTATTGGTTTTTGGACTTTTTTTTTGTTTTAGATAAAATGAATGGGTATACATGTAAATGTTTTGGGTATACATTCTTTTATGTTTTGGTATGTTCTTTTCTAGGTAATTTTGAGTTGAATTGTAATGTGGTTGAGGATCCCCCTATGAGTGAGTATTATATCTTTTTTGGATTTTATAGTTTTGGGGGCTCATCTCGCTAGCCAATCTTTGTACTCAACTTATTTTGGATTAACACGTAGTAGTCAAATAATACTCCTTCCCATATATATATATATATATATATATATATATATATAATTGGGAAAATAATACTTTAAATATTAAAGTTGGTTGTAAATCTTCTAAAAAATTATACATAATGTGATGAATTGTTTTTAATTAATTAATTAATTTATATGCTAATGGGCTAAAGCTTGAATTATGAAAAAAAGAAGAAAAGAATAATGATTTATCTACACTAGCTTAGAGGTCTCTTTGTGTTAGAGACTTATGAAGTGTACTTTCTTTGGTCGAAGAGACTACTCAAATTGAAGTATGTGTTGAAAATTTATTTATTGCTCTCATTTGGCTATTTTTTAGCATGGCATTTTTAGATGTTAAATTTTAGAGAGAGCTCAAATATAACAACTTCTTCATTATGAGTAATGTACCTTAAAGCAATAAACTATATCTTTCAAAGATGTGATCATTCAAAATAATGTTTGTGGCACTATGTAATAATTTTTAATGTATATTTTTCTTTTAGATTTTGAATAATCATTTCCTCTCGCTCAAATCCTAGCATTCAAAACATACTTTTAATATTTTCTGTTTTATCCTAATAAAAATTTCTGTTGGGATCCACGTTTGCTCTGATCAAATTGAATTTTATCATATCGTCAAACAAAACTTTAATTTAATCATTATCTTGAATAATTTTATTAAACAAATATTATATCGACACTCGTTACATAATTTGAGTCTGGATTTCAATATTGAGGCGTCATGTGTCAAGTAGGCCAAACACAATGCAAATAATTGAACATTATTAAAATTTATGAGGCTCGTTGGACGCCTGATCACACATTATCGAACTTCGGATAGATTGGAAGTTCTATTCTAAAATTTTTTCTAGTTTTAGAATGGGCAAAAAAAAATTAATCCACCATCAATCAAATCCACCCACAAGCGCACGTTCATTCACATGGCCTCAAAAAGTGGAGTAGGGAAACTGTAAATCCTGAAGCTCCCACCTTTCTCTCCTTTCCACTCCGCAGTTCACTCCTCCATGGGGTTCACACGGAGCTCCTTCCATCTTTATTAAAGCGAAGCGCAATAGAATCTTTCGTAGGTGTGCTGCCATTGTGGTGGTTCCGGTAGTTGACGTGATTGGCGTGGCAACAAAATCGAAGCAATGAGGGTTCTTGCGGTCCCTTCTTCACCCCGGTCCCAGTTTCGACTACTTTTTTCTTCTTTTCTTCCATTTCCATATGTGGATTAAACTTGTGACAGATTTTCTCGAGTAGTAGAAAAAGAGCGGGTGTTTGGGTTGGGGTGGCGGAGGATGAGAGAGGACCTGCAGGATGGGCAATTGTGGAACAAGAGAAGAATCTGCAGTGGCCGCAGCTCATGTTCAAGGTTTCCTTCTGGCAATCAATGCCCTCTTTTTCCTTTTTCTTCTATCTTTTCTTGTGCTTCCTTTCTTTTTTCTTCTCTAACTTTGTTTCTTTGGTTTTTTGTACTCGATTTTGTGGTTCTCTCGGATCTCGATGGCTCGTTCTTGAACAAATGCCATTTGTAGCATATCAGATCAACCAAAAAAAAAATGCGTTTGGTTGGAAATGTAGATTTTTATGGGTTATTGGGCTTCGTTCTATATTCTTTCTCTTTTTTTTTTTAGCATAAAATATGAACGTTGTAACACTGAAC
The DNA here is from genome assembly GCF_001263595.1 of Phalaenopsis equestris. NCBI lineage: Eukaryota > Viridiplantae > Streptophyta > Magnoliopsida > Asparagales > Orchidaceae > Phalaenopsis > Phalaenopsis equestris. The sequence goes on along the minus strand of NW_018164720.1, from coordinate 933,175 downwards.
TGATTTCTAGAGCTGTTTTCCGAATTTGGTAACTGCATATAAGGCCATTAACACCCTATCACTAGGTTCTTTAATTAATTAATTAATTATTTATTTAGTTTTTAATCACCAAGGTTTATTGTAATGTGTAGTGTCAACACCACCACATTGAAAAATTTGCTGAGGAAGCCTTAAATAACTTAATTTAAGCGTGAAGTATAGATATTAGTTAGCGAGATAATCTGCATTATATAATAATAATAATTTACAAGATGTTTTGACCGCTTCAAAATAGGATTTTCTATAAACTGAGATTCTTAATTCCTTATCCTGACATCATTATTCCTATTACAAGCTCCTTGTAGTTTTTTTTACTCATAAAAGAAAGGGCTTGAACAAAAATATTGTTTTGTATTTCACAATCATCTTGTTTGCAGGGAAAAATGTTCAATTGCCTCAGCAATCTGCAAGGAAGTCATTATCGGGGAAGAAGCGCGACCTTTCCTTCTCAGACATGAGTGATCCTTCAACCCCACGGAATTTTGCAGACTCAAGAAATATTGCAATATACACTGACATGATAGCTTTTACATTATTTGAGCTTGAGACGATTACGAAGAGCTTCCGTCCAGATTATGTTCTTGGTGAAGGTGGATTTGGAACAGTTTACAAGGGATATATTGATGAGAGTGTGAGGACTGGTCTCAAATCTTTGCCAGTTGCTGTGAAAGTACTTAACAAGCAAGGCCTTCAGGGACATAAAGAATGGCTTGTAAGCTGTGCAGCAATTCTTTTTATATTCTTGTGATTTCCTGAAATTTTATACTTAAGAGCCTTTCTCAAGTTTATTTGTCAGGCATCCATTCTTTCTTTTTGACCTTTTATCTCTGCCAATAACTAGGACATGATCCTTTTCACTTGTAAGTAATGGCATTTACCATTTTTTAATGTGTATTTTTTATAGCTTTCTAATTTTCAAGATAGTAGACTTAATCACATTGAGAAAAGTATTAAAACAGTTCACTGGGTCTTTGCAAGGGGTCACTTTAATCCTAGAGTTTATAAAAGTGCTAATTTGGTCTCCAGACTCTTTTAATATGGGTTGAGATAATCCCTATAATATTCTATTTCTACCAATTTAAAGAATCTAGAGACTAATTGGGCATTTTTATAAACTCTGGGACTAAAATTATTCTATGTAAATGGTCAAGGGACTATTTTAACAGTTTAATCACATGTATGTGGTATTATATATGGTTTAAAGCTGATTGAATGGGTTATGGTTGGGAAAATAATAATAAAATAAGTAAACGTCGATTTTCAAATGTTGAGATTCTTTGGCAATTTAATATGGCCAACATGGAGTTCGAGAACCTAATTAACATTATATATGATGCTATATTCTTATGCTTTTGTGCTTTTCAACCCATTTTTTTGGATAAATATAGCATGTAGTTGGTAAGACATAATGCTTATAATTTCTATAATTAAATTGGTGGTATTTTTTACCTGCTCTGGACAATTTGTGAAGATATTTGTTCATTTATATGAAAAGCAGCCTTTGTTCTGTTTGTCTGTTTTTTTAAACAAACCCTTTATTAAGTATGACCCAAAGGTGGACTGCATTTATAAACTTTATATCAAATGAAATATAAGTGATCTTAAAACTTTCTGTGAGTTCATTTGATGTTGTACTTTACCCTTTTAACAGTTTCATGGTTAAGAGTATTATTTTTCTCCATTTGCCAGACGGAGGTTAATTTTCTAGGACAGTTGAGACATCTGAATCTAGTGAAGCTGATTGGATATTGCTGCGAGGACGATCACAGGCTCCTTGTCTATGAGTTCATGTTCCGGGGAAGCCTCGAGAATCACTTATTTCGAAGTAAATAACTCAAAAATTTGCATCTTTGTCTTTCTACTTTTACTTCTCAAGCTAATTTATTTTACATAAATTTTCTTGATTTTCATGAATTTGCTTCTATATTCATGCAAGAATTATGAAATACTTTCATTGAACTCATGATTTTAACATGATAGTGGTAGCAACCCTATCCCAACTTAGCACACACGACCTTTTGGTGCCATTTATGTCTTCTTCCTGGTGTTAACTTTCATTTAAATCGCTCTCATAGAAATATCTTATGGTCCCAATTATCTTTTCCTTTGTTCAAAATTTTCTCTTAATTATGTTGGGAGCGACTAATAAATGACTAGCTTATATATCAAGTTTGACATTGATCACATATAGGAAGAGCACCGGGGTAATCATTTAGTATGAAATATGAAACAGTGGAAGCATAAGCAGAGGTTGCTAAAAAAAGTGCACAATATTCTAAAAAAATTAAGGTAGAATTAAATGAATCAGTTGGTCAATGATGAAGTGCATCAAACAGAGTAATAGAATTAAAAGGGCTGGCTTTGTTTATGAATTTATAGCTTTTATTATTGTATGTGCATGTTATAATATTTGGGATTTAAACTAGTTATTGTACCATCTGGTTGATTATGGTTGAAGATGAATTCAAATTTCATATTTTATTTTGTTTTCCAATGCAATGTTGTTGCATAGTCTTTTAAGTTGATGTCTATTGTTTAATTAATCTTTTGTAACCAAAATGGACAATTTCATCTCTCTCTACTTGGTAATCGAGCTTGCGATAAAGTATGTTGAATTTTGCTTTTGATATCCACTAGGGGTTATATTGAGTAAAGTTGGAGCAAGCATTCCCAAACTTGAATTTGCATTTTTCAACTTTGACTTGAGGGAATTCACAAGAAAGCTCAGGAGTTATCAACTCCATAAATTGTTCTTTATCAACCAAATCAACCTCTTAAGTCTTAACAAATAGCAACTTCTAGAACCAAGTCAACTTCAGCAACCATTACAAGTGGTATTGAGCCAAGTTCGAGCAAGTTGGCCTAAACTTGTAATTGAATATTTAGATTTCAACTATAAGAAATTTTGAGTTGAATCAAGTGCATTCAATTTCAAGTCAAGTTTGAATTGATTCATGTAAAATCATTTAATTATTAAATACTTTTAAACATTAATCATTATTATTATTTGTATAAATAAATCTAAAATATATTTATTATAAATACATAGATTTGTATACATGTCATTTTATGTCAAATTTAAATTTTACATCTGTTATTGATCGCAAATATAGGGATATAGGAAGAGTATTAGGGTTTATGTGGATTGTCCCGTGTAATTATATAATCCTCATAGTGAAAATCCTCATATGTGAATTATATAAGAGTATTGGTGTAATTATATAGGGATATAGGAAGAGTATTGGTGTAATTATATAAGAAATATAAAATAGTGGATGCATGAATAAATGCAATTAGAAAGATACACAATTGATATTCTAAATAAATTAAGGTAGAATTAAAGGAGGGAGGTGGTTAATGATGGAGTTCATTAAAAAATAATATAATTAAAAGGGATTCTATATTGTTTATGAATTTCTAGATTTCATTATTGTATATGTTTTCTTATAATATTTTGAATTTACGATACTGGTGTTTTTGGATGCTTATGATTAAAAGACAAATTTATCTTTAATGTTTTATTTTTCACTGCAATGCTTTTGCGTTATCCTTACATTAATGTTCATTGTTTAATATCCCTTTTATCGAGTAATTTTAATTTGTCATAAATATGTGACTTATGCTTTCTATATATATCCACTATAGTTGATATTGAGTTGAGTTTGCAAGATTTGATTTGAACTAAAAATTGAAGATTTAAAATTTGTGTCGAGCCAATTTCAAATTATGTTAAATGTGTTTAAACATTAGTTTAGTTAACAAACTTCAATTTTTGAAGATTTAAAATTTGTGTCGAGCCAATTTCAAATTATGTTAAATGTGTTTAAACATTAGTTTAGTTAACAAACTTCAATTTTGAAGGTATTTAAAATCTATTTATAAAGATGTATTATAAATATATTAAATGTAAATGCTAAATGCATATACTTATAAAATCTTATAAGTGATTGAACTATGAATATATATGTATGTATCAACATGCACATAAATATCCTCTTATATCATGTATGAAGGTATTTAAAATCTATTTATAAAGATGTATTATAAATGTATTAAATGTAAATGCTAAATGCATATACTTATAAAATCTTATAAGTGATTGAACTATGAATATATATGTATGTATCAACATGCACATAAATATCCTCTTATATCATGTATTGAGTCAATTTTGAGTTGATTCTAATTTATTTCAGGTAAACCAACTTTGAGTCGAAGCAATCAATTTTTTTTATTTTGAGTTAATTAAAGCTCGAGCAATATTTGAACGAGTATCAAGTTTCAAATATAACTAACAACCTTATATCAACTCTTTTATCATTTTCGACATATGAGGGTTGTCCTGTGAAGAACTAAAAATTATAGCAAATGAAATTGGCAAACATAAAAAAAATGAATAAAGTTAAAGAGGAAATATTGTGAGGTTGAGGATGTCATCTAATTGTGTGGTGAACTTGTATGTATGATTCTTGAGCTTTTTCTTTGATTTAGTATGGGTGATCTTTGCATTTGGTAAGGTCTAGTGAATGAATTTCTTTTGTATAGCATGATGATGACTTTTATTGATTTGGGCTGACCATTTCTCCTCCCCCATGGATATAGCCTGGGTTGAAGCTAAATCATGTAAATATTAGTATTTTCTGTCTTATTTGTTCTATTCTCTTTTGTGATTTTGCGGTTCATTAATCTCAATATTGATAGCACTATTGTCGTGAGTTTTGATATTTCTATTAGTACACATTGTTAAGCCACTTGTGATTATTTGGTTTAGTTCTAAATCAAATAGTTGAAATTTTTGTTTAGTAATATCAAGTGGTTAGCCATCACCGATAGGCATAAGTTTTTTAGTCGAATATAGTTTTGACCAATGGTGTATCGTGATTGGGGCCCAACTTTGATCACCATTAGATTCACTCCAGAAATTTTTTTTTTTTATAAATTTCATGATTGGTCAACATCAATGCTCAGTCATTTACATTTGAACTTGGACCTACAATTGACAAAAGTAGTTATGAATTTTTTTATCTATTGCACAACTCTAAATTGGAATAAGGATTAATGTTTATCATATCAATCGTCAATAGTTTGTAAAAAGGCTAATGATGATGTTCTTCATGATACATAATTTTTTTGTCACATAAAAACTAAAATTTATAGCTGCGTTTAATTTAATAAACTATATGTGGCCAAATATGATCATTTTTATGGACAAGCTTGATTGAGCCAGACATGTAGTTGGTAGTTGTTGTAGAGGTGTTCACTGTACTCCATCTTTGATTTTGTATGGGTGAACCTTGGATTTGCTTAGAGCTAGTGAGTGGTTTTATTTTGTATAGCATGATTATGACTTCTATTGATTTGGGCTGATCATTTATCCTTTCTCATGGATATAGCCTGGGTTGAAGCTGAATTGTGTAAATATTAATATTTTTTGTGCTGTGTTCTATTCACTTTTGTGATTTTTTGCTTCATTAATCTCAATGTTGATAGCACTTTTCTTCTGAGTTTTGATACTTTTATCACTACAATTTGTTGAGGCCTTTGGTAGTGTTTGGTTTAGTTCCAATTCTCTTAGGTGAAATTTTGGTTTATAAATATCAAGTGTTAGTCGGCACCAATAGAAAAAAGCTTTTTAATTGAATTTAGGTTTGACTAATGGTATATTGGGCCCAAATTTGATTCCCTTTAGATTCACCCGCTAACAATTTTCTTATAGATTTCGTGATTGGTCATCATCAATGCTCAGTTATTCTCATTTGAACTTGGACTTACAATTGGCAGAAATAGTTATACAATTTTTTTTACCATTTGCACAACTCTAAATTTGAATAAGGATTAATGGTTCATCATGTCAATCTTTACATAGTTTGTAGAAGGCTAATAATGTTGTTCCTTCATGATAAATCATTTTTATGTCACATAAAAACTAAAAACCATAAGTTTATTTAATTTAACAGACTCTTATCTGCTAAAATATGGTTAATTTGATGGACAATTTGGTAGGATTTTTGGCAAAATTAGGACAAATAAATATTTTATTACAAGAACATTAAACAACTCAACACAAATACAGAAGATAAGCACCTATAATTCAAGAGGTAGGCGATCTCTACCAAATCCTATAATTTGAGAGGTAGGAAATCTTCCAAATCCTAATTTTAAGACTCATGACCCAATCTCATGTATAATTGTAACCTTAAACATATTAGTCCTATAAATACTAACAACAAAAATAATAATAGAAGACAAAATCTTGGGTTAATAAATGACAATTGTCCTTAGGCATAGGTGTAACAGTACTCCCCTGCCCCCAGAAATACACCTTGTCCTCAAAATGAAAAAAACATGTTGCTGGATTAGGTAGTATGGCTCATACATGACATCATTATCTTGAATTCCTTTCCATTTAATCAGAAATTTGTAATGACCCTTATATGTTAGAAATGACGTCTTGTGCATATCTTTCGGCCCCATTCGAATCTTATGGTGCCATAACTTCTAGTCAATCTTAGAGAATATAATAGCCTTAAACAACTCATCTAGTAGCTCATCGATCACCGGAATCTTTGTCAACTCGGTATCATATGTCTCTTTCATGCTATGCCACTCGATCAAAATTCCCAACCCTACCTCCTGAATTGCTTTCATCATAGTCTTCAATATTACAAAAGTCTTTCACAAATTGGGGTAACCGTAAAACACCACCATCTTCTCGCCCTCTTGAATACATTGTAATGTCAAAAACATATCCTTACAAAGTCTCTTGCTCTTCTCCACCTGTCTCATTCTCATCATTACTTCTAAATCCCCTTTCACCTGAAAAACTGTCATAGTCAAAGCAGTGGCAAAATTAGAGACACCCTCTGCCTAAATCCCACCCACTATGGTTCATTGTTCCAGGCCGAAATTCTTTGAAGCAATCTTCTTTAGCTTCGAATCACATGTCATTTTGTTTTGCCTGTTGTTGCTTGTTTCAAACCTCCAAATGTCGTGCCATTTTCTCCAGAGCTACCGCTCGAATCCACTCCGAACTCCTTCACTCGATCCTGACTACTTCTGTTTATTCTAGTCATATGAAGGTTGCACTATTTCTTCCAAGTGCCATCGTTCATGTTCGCTCTTGATTTCTTGGATTGATACCACAGCTCCCATTCTTCATGAAGTAGCGATGTTGTTCTGATGCGCGTGAACTTTTTTGGTTGTTGCTGCTCGCATTCGTTCCCGCTACCGTCACTCAATCTCGCGATGGGTGGATGTGATTTTGTGTGAATCTTCATGATCTTCTTCATCATTTCTTTTAGGGCTATGAATCTCCGCTTGACCACCCCTCTAGGATGAGAAATCTTCATCTACATTAGATTTGATGTTTCTCTTTTCTTTCTCTACTTTTTCCTTCAAATCCTCTGCTTTCTTGATTGCCATTACTCCCATAATAGGTTCAATCACGAAGGAGGAACTTACTGTATGCTGAAATATAGTCGATGGCTTCCCACGTAGTCCGAATCATGTTTGTACCACGAGACCATATGCCGCGATTTTGGAACTCCTTCCAGGCGCCTGTATGCATCGATCCCTTCTAATCTAAAATGATTCAATAGTCGTTTTCTAGGATCAATTGCTCTGATACCATTTGATAGGATTCTTGGCAGATGTAGGGCAAATAAATATTTTATTGCAATAACTTCAAATAACTCAACATGAATACATAAGATAAACACCGACAATTCGAAAGGTAGGAAATCTCTCCTAAATCCTAACCCTAAGATGACCCAATCTCATGCATTGTAATGTTTCGTTTCATGTACTTAGAGAAGAATCTATGAGTCGAACACCAGTGAGAACTAAAGCAAAGTATTGGGAAGCCAAAGAAAGTGAGAGAAAATGAGGGGATCGAAAGCCTATACAACGAGTTCGCTTATAAAACGAGGCAGCCAAGGCAAGGCTCACTATAGCGGGAGTCGAGCAGTGTGTGAAGGAGAGGAGGACGACGTGGGAGATATCCTAAACGACAACGAGGAGGCTTGAGAAGTATTGGCGTCGGGGTAGTGCAGCGGAGATGACGACGTCGACTCCTTGAGCAGGACAGAGCCGAGCAAGAAGGCGCGGTGCGTCTGTGGAGAGGAAGAAACGTCATAGAGAAGGAAGAAGGGTCGAATTTCTGCAGGAGGGAGCCGAAGCCGAGCTTTCGTGTGTGGATCAAAGTCGATTGCAAAGGGAGGAAGAAACTTTTGTTCGACCAGTGAGGAAATGTTTAATTAGTTTATTTGATTTAATAACGTTAGAAATTATATTAGGAAATAATTTATTCCTCTGAGAAATTATGAGGAATAAATTATTTCCTTAGGAGTTATTTACTTTCTTATTTTATATTTATTATTTTAGATTGAATTTATTTTCTTTTATATTTTAGACTTTCCTATTTTATGTCGTTTTCTTTGTCTTCAAATAATTAGAATTGATTATTGGAGATATTAGGTGTTATATCATTATTTTTCATGTTTTTTCTGTTTATTGTCTTTTCTATTCTAGAAATAATGTAAGGGTTATTTATACTCCCTTTCATATCAATAAAATAATCCCTCTTTATTCTGCATTATTTTGAATTTCAGCCTAGTATCAGAGCCAAATTCCCTATCTTAGCTCTAGTCCTCCCTCCAGAGCTGCCAGACTACCTTCTCCCTTCCTGCCATTTTTTCTGCAGGAAGGGAGCCACGCTTTCTCTTCTCTACTTGATGTCCCAGAACTATCCCCACATTAACTCAATCAATCGACGCAAGCTCTCTCGTACCATTCTACCTCATCGTATCTGGGGCAGCGGAAGGCGTTTTCGCAAACGTCGAACCCTAGTCCTATCGTATCCGCCACTTCCGTCACTTTTGCCGCTCAGGACACTGCCATCGGTCGGATACGTTGTTACATCGTCGGTCTCTGGCTTCCAGAGGCCATTCTTCCCTAGGAGCTTCTTTGCCTCTCGCATGGTTTTGAATTCGGTTGTTCTGATTCAAATGGGAGATGCATGTGCTCACTCTTTTCTTTAGTTTATGTTGAGCGAAGGCCTTGTGCCGTCTTCGGAAGTAGAGGTGAAGAGGAAGGAAGTTGTTGAGGAGCTTAAGGAGATAGTTTTGTCTTGGATAAGAAAAATTGCCTAGCAACGCCGCGTTCCTAAGGATATAATTGATAAGACAAGTGCCACTATTTTGGCATATGGCTCATATGGTCTAGTAGTCCATGGTCCAGAATCTACATTGATGCTTTGTGCGTTGGCCCGTACTTTGCTTCATTGGAAGGTGATTTCCTTATTGTTTTGCATGGAATGCTTTAAATGTGGCTGAAATATCAGAACATTATAATTGATAGGACAAGGGTTTGGCATCTTTGTAAACGCTGAACCCTAGTCCTATCTTATACACCCCTTCCGTCACTTCTGCTGCCCAGGTCACTGCCGCTGGTCGGATACATTGTTACATCGCCAGTCTCTGGCTTCCAAAGGCCGTTCTTCCCAAGGAGCTTCTTTGTCCCTTGCATGGATTTGAATCTTGCTGTTCTGATTCAAATGGGAGACACATGTGCTCAGTCTTTTATTCAGTTTATGGTGAGCGAAGGCCTTGTGCCGTCTTCGGAAGCAGAGGTGAAGAGGAAGTTTTCGTGGAGCTTAAGGATATAGTTTTGTCTTGGATAAGAAAAATTTCCTAGCAACGCCGTCTTCCTAAGGATATAATTGATAAGACAAGTGCCACTATTTTGGCATATGGCTCATATGGTCTAGGAGTCCATGGTCCAGAATCTGACATCTATGCTTTGTGCGTTGGCCCATACTCTGCTTCAATGGAAGATGATTTCTTTATTGTTTTGCATAAAATGCTTCAAAACATGGCTAAAATATCAGAACTACATTATGTCAAGATTGCAAAAGGTCCCCTTTAATGAGACTTAAATTTACTTTTCTATTTATTTTCCTTTTGCTCAACTATGAGTTGTATCTGTTCTAGCCGATGTGAACATTTTTGATCCTTGCTTAGTGATACATGATGAAACATGTCAAAGAAGGGTCATCGTTCAAAGGGAGAGCCAGCCGACAGAGGTTTGGCTGAAATCTTGCCGGGAGAGGCCACCAGTGAGACTGGATGTATCTTTAAATGGAATCCCTACAATCAATCTATTTGCTCTTCTCCGTCGATTTTTTCCCTGCTGCCAAAAAAATCTATGCAGATCTTTCTCTGTCTTTGCCACCGAAACTTTTTCTTACAACTGGCTTTCCTCCGAAGCTTTTTTTTGGCATCAAGCCCTCTTCCGAAATATTTTTCTGCTTCAGGTTCTTCTTTGAAGCTTTTCGTGCAGCAGGTTCTCCATCGAAATTTTTCCTACAGCAGGCCCTCCTCCGGAGCCTTTTTTTGCATCAAGCCCTCTTCCAGAACTTTTTTCTGCATCAGACTCTCCTCCAGAATCTTTCCTGTATCGTGCCTCTTCCGGAGCTTTTCCTGCGCAAGACCTACCCTTGAATCTTTTCCTTTTTCTGCAGGCCATACCCTATAGTTTTTTTTTGTTGGTTGTATATTTCCCTGTAAACTCTCTTGCAACATTACTTGTATGAGCCTTCCGCCTACCTATAGACATTGCAGGAATTGCAGTTAAAGACAATCACAATTGTCTGCTTCTCTGCAAAATACCCTATCACATTACTTGTAGGAGCCTTCTTTCTAGAGACACTGCAGGAACTGCAGTAAAAAAAACCGCAGTATGGTATGAAGACTTCAAGTTCAACTTCATGGGATCTTCTTCGCACATTGTATGAGGTTTTAAATCCAAGTTGAATATGAATTTCAGCTATGTTTCAACTTGAGTGAGAGTGTTAGAAATTATATTAGGATATAATTTATTCTTGTGAGGAAATATGAGGAATAAATTATTTCTTTAAACTAGGAGTTATTTTCTTTCTTATTTTAGGCTTTTTTATTTTATGTTGTTTCCTTTACATCCAAAAAATTAATATGAGTTGATTATTAGAGATATTATATGTTATATCTTTTCCTTTCATGCTATTTTTTTATTGTCATTCTTATTTTAGGATTCTTGTAAGGGTTATTTATACCCCATTTCATATCAATAAAATAATCCTATTTTATCAAATGGACGAAGAAACTTTTGTTCGACTGACGAGGTAAGGTTTAATTAGGTAATTTGATTTAATAATAATAACAATAGTATTATAATGAAAATTTAACGCTTAAATAATTTGAAGTAAATATTTTATTAAAATAATAAAGTAATACCCATGTTTATTGTAGGCTTAAATTCTAAAAGGGTCGAAGTTAAGACATTCAAGAAAAAATCATTGCCATTGAGATGGGTACTTGCACTTTTAATTTATAGTGATAATTTATTTTTTCTCAACTATTTTCCAGTTAATGACACTTGCACATGCTTTATTCTGATTGAGAATTTTCTTTTATCGGCCATATTGTTATGAATGTTAGAACTAGTTACTCATGCATTTGGTGTATACTTTATATAATATTTTGCATTGAATGCGATGAATAATTGAATGATATGTTATGTTGACTGCTTGTATGTGCATGACTAGCTAGAATGAAGTCATTCTATGATGATACTAGTGGGGAACACTAAAGTAGCTGTGCACGTATATAGAAAATGATATTGATATTCATGTGTCTTAATTGACACAACTTTTACACGATGCTTTTGTGACACTTGTATATATATAGAATGATATTGATATGCTATTGATATAGAAAGTTCTTTAATAACATCAAATGTTTCTATTGATTTATTAAATGCTTAATTGACATATATGTTGCCTCCTTTCTTGTTGTATTACGGTGATTTTTAAGTATGAATATTCACCGACATTGTTTAGTTTACTGTTATTTTTATATTAATATGTTTTGGTTTAATTAACCAAGAGTGTTAGAAAATATAATGTTTATAGAAGACACAAACAACTAGTAACAAGACAATTTTAAATATATTATTTTATTTTTTTCGATTAGTGACTCTTTCATCTGTTAAATATTAATTAAAAATAAAAAAAATAATTCATATTTTCCAACCGTCTGTTCTTGTTTTGATTTATTTCAAGTCCACAGCTGGGCCGTAATACAAGTGGTATCGAAGATAAGGTTTAAGATTAATTAATAAAATCTTGATGAAAGAGCTTATATAATAATTATAAATTTTTTTTAATAATTATAAAAATTAAAATTAAATCAAAGCAAAAAATTATTATCCATTCAGGCGTAGTGATGCACCCGAAATCCTAGAAGAAGAGAGTCCGATAGAAAATGAATACAACATACTATAAACGTGAACATGAATGTTCTCACTCAAATGATGACGACGATGAGTCAGTTGATTTAGGAGTTCAGATTGCAGTCTATCAGAAGTGGTATAGTCACTGTGGATAAGTATTTGTAAATATTTCAAGATCTGTATCCATCTTTGTTTAAGGGTATCGAAGATCCAATTGAAATAACTGACTAATGAGGATGGAGAAGATACTAAATAACATAGCTTGTTTGGATGAAAGAAGAGAACCATTCGTGATATTTGTGCTTGATGGAGAAGCCAAAAGGTGGCGGTGTGGGTAGCGCCGGGACAGGTTAGGAGACATACCCAACGTGATGATAAGGTCGACAGAGTTCTTGGATCTTTTTAGAGAGTGATTTGTATCCTTATTTGCTCAACATCAGAAGCAGGACAAGTTCATCAAGTTGAGGCAAAGAGAGAAGACAGTCATCCAGTATGAAGCTGAATTCACTGTACTGTTAAGGCATGCGATACAGTTGATCGTTACTTCAAAAGAAAAGTATTACAAATTCTTTTTAGAATTAAAAGATTCTTTCAGAGAACAATTAGTTTCTTTAGGGGTCGATGATTACTCTGCATTAGTAGAACGATCTAGAAGAGTGGATATCAACTATCAGCTTATTCAGAAGCGTAAAGAGATGCACAAGAGGAAGACAACTGAAGAACATGTAGATCTCTCAAAAGGATCCAATGAGAAGTTCAAGAATATTTTAGGTGGAGTTAATAGAGGTACAACTCAGGGTATTGGAGTCGCTTGTGCCAAATATGGAAGACAACATAAAAGTGAATGCTTGATGGGCTCTAACACTTGCTATTGGTGTCGTCAACCTGATCACATATCAAGATTTTGTCTATTTCTTGGATAAAAGAGCACTGAAGATCAGTAATCAGGTGGAGCTCCTTCACAAAAGTTTGCAGGCAAGCAGAAAAAAAATAGTCTATAACTCGAGCTCCGATTGAAAGTCAACAAAGACAACCCGTTCTACCTCGAGTATATTCCCTTACTCATAGTGAGCCTAAAGAACCTATTATTGTTGATGGTGATGAGGTCTGATGAGTTTGACATTTTCTTATATATATAGGGTATTTTTCTAACATACTTCCTTATTTCAGTATTGTTATCCAAAGTATAATTGAGTCGCCTTGTATCGAGTTTTTACCCTTATAGTGATTACTTTTCATCTTAATTAATGACCCATAGTTTTAATCATAAAATTTATAGATAGCTAATGTTGATCTACTTAATAAAAAATGACTTGAGGTTTTTTTATAAATTTTGAGGACAATATTTTTAGAAGCGGGGAAGATTGTAACATTTCGTTTCATCTACCAGCAGGAGAATTGAAGAGCCGAACCTGAGTGAGAACTGAAGCGAAGAGTCGGTAAGCCAAAGAGAGGGAGAAGAAACGAGAAGATTGAAAGCCTGCGTGATGAGTTCGCCTATAAAATGAGGCGGCCAAGGCAAGATTCACTTAGCTGGGAGTCGAGCGATGTGCGAAGGAGAGTAGGATCGCGTGGGAGACATCCTAACTGGCGACGAGGAGGCTTGAGAAGTATCGACAACGGGGTCGAGCGGCGAAGAAGACGACATCAACTCCATGAGCAGGACCGAGCCTAGCAAGGAGCTGTGCGTTTGCGGGTAAGAGTTTCAACCAACCAACGAAGAAGAAGAGAGGAAGAAGCATTGCAGAGAAGGAAGAATGGTCGAGTTCATGCAGGAGGGAGCCGAAGCTGAGCTTTCTTGTACTGTGAATCTGAGTCGAGCGTAATGGGAGGAAGAAACTTTTGTTCAACCGGTGTGGTAAGGTTTAAATAAAAAGTATCATACAAATAGATTGTGTGAGAGGGCCCAAACATGACATCATGACCACACGATCACCACCACATTCAAATTATTTTAAGAAGAGAAAATACAAAAAAAATTCATGAGAAACAAAAAGAAAAAACCAACAAGTGTTAAAATAGGGAGTATTATGTAACTTAATATTAAAAGAAATGAGCAGAGGCTATTATATGAGTTTTTAGCCACCCCTAATGTGTCTAACAATTTGAGTACCACCCCTTTAAGGACAACTGTGTCAGAGGCGATTCGTACCCCCTACCTGAGGGATCTTATACCGTGGATGTCAGCCAACACACCGGGGTACACGGCATACACATACATACATACATACATATACATACATACATACATATATATACATACATACATATATATATATATATATACATACATACATATGTATATATATACATATATATATGTATGTATGTATATATATGTATGTATGTATGTATATGTATGTATGTATGTATGTGTATGCCGTGTACCCCGGTGTGTTGGCTGACATCCACGGTATAAGATCCCTCAGGTAGGGGGTACGAATCGCCTCTGACACAGTTGTCCTTAAAGGGGTGGTACTCAAATTGTTAGACACATTAGGGGTGGCTAAAAACTCATATAATAGCCTCTGCTCATTTCTTTTAATATTAAGTTACATAATACTCCCTATTTTAACACTTGTTGGTTTTTTCTTTTTGTTTCTCATGAATTTTTTTTGTATTTTCTCTTCTTAAAATAATTTGAATGTGGTGGTGATCGTGTGGTCATGATGTCATGTTTGGGCCCTCTCACACAATCTATTTGTATGATACTTTTTATTTAATATATTAGTCATTGGACTTTCTCAATATATATATATATATATATA
>NW_018164720.1:898945-918083 GCF_001263595.1 Phalaenopsis equestris | reverse complement strand
TATATATATATATATATACATATATATATATCTGCACCGCATACTCAGATTAGTTTGTTGAATATCTGCTTGTCAGTTGTAAGCCTCCTTTTATCTGGGATTCGATTCCCCCCCGAGTGTAGGGTGTAGTACTTGAATTCTTAGGTGCATGAGAGATGACCAGGGCTTATATAATAGCCTCTGACCATTCCTTTTTTTTTAAATAAATATATATATTTATATTAGCTGGATTACATAAGGTATAATAATGAAAATTTAACAATTAAATAATATGAAGTAAATATTTTATTAAATTACTAAATTAATACTCATGTTTATTGTAGGCTTAAATTCTAAAAGGGTCTAAGTTAAGCCAAATTCAAGTACAAATCATTTGTCATCAAAGTGAGCACTCGTTCTTTTAATCTATAGTAGTAATTTATTTATTCTTAACTATTTTGCCGTGAATGACACTTGCACATGCTTTTTCCTGATTGCGTTTTTTTAATTGGTCATATTATTATGAATGTTACAACTTTTTACTTTTATGCATTTGGTATATATTATATATAATATATGTTTATATTGACTGTTTGTATGTGCGTGATTGACTATGATAGAATCACCATTTGATGGTATTAGTGGGGGAAATTAAGCTACCTGTGTACGTATATGGTAAAAGATATTGATATTGATGTATCTTAATTGACACAATTTTTTGGCGGTGCTTCTATAACGATTGTGCATATATAGAATGATATTGATTTGTTATTGATGTAGAAATATTCTTTGAAAAATATCAAAGGTTTCTAGTGATTTATTAAAAGCTTGACTGGCATACGTGTTACTTTCTTTCCTTTTCTATTACTGTGGTTTTTAATTATGAGTATTCGCTGACATTGTTTACTTTAATGTTACTTTTAAATTAATATTTTTCAGGTTTAATTAAGTGATTAACATGAGCGTTAGAAGAAATAACGTTTATAGAAGACATAAACAACCAGTAACGATGTAATTTTAAAGATATTGTTAAATTTTTTTTATTAGTGGCTCTTTCATTTGTTAAATAATAATTGAATATATAAAATTTAATTTACATTATCCGACCGTCTGTTCCCGTCTTGGTTAATTCCAAGCCCCGACTTGGTTGTGACATGTATAATCCTAACTCTAAATATATTATCCCTACTTATACTAACAACAATAATAACATAAAAGACAAAATTACCCGTAGGCACCGGCCTAACACAATCTTGATTAAGCCAGACATGTAGTTGGTGTAAAGTGGTTTCAATATACTTCATCTTTGATTAAGTTCCATATGCACATGGAGATCTTTTGGGTTTTTAGAGAATCGCCTAGGTGGTTATGCTGCTAATGTGATGCTTTTGTAGAAGCATTTGCCAACATCTATAAATATGAGGGGACTGGCAACAAGAAGGGTTTCACATTTTGTCGTTTGATTAGCTAGTTGTCTTGGGTATTTTAGGTCATGTGGCTTAAAAGCGCAAGGGTCCAAGCACAACATATGTGTGTGCGAGAGAGAGAGAGTGCTCAATTTCTTTGTCATCATCCATGGCTTGATTTATTCATTAAAATTTATGTTGGAGAAACATTATGATGGTGATCTAACAAGGGTGATATAGCTTCAGTACACCACTTGTGCAAATCCAATAATTATGTGCTAGTAAACTCATGTTAGGGTTGATAGTTGAATTCATAAATGACATTAAAATGCATATGACGATGGTATTTTTTTTCATTCCTAAGATTAGACCTGGGAATGGCCCTATAGCTTTGCCTACCTTGTCTGACTCAATATTCTGTTCTAACAATTGAAGTTGATTTAGTTAAATCCCTGTATGATCCCTAATTGTTTGTATGTGGCCAATTTAATCCTAAAGTATAATATTTCTCCAACATAATCTCTTAAATAAATGATATTCGTTAAAATGGTTTATTAGAGATTCTAAATCGGTTTGTGTCGGGTCAAATCTGGACCAAACTTGACTATACCTGAATCAAACTTATCAAGTGCCTCTGGTTTACCTTGGATGTTCCTTGTGAGAACGAGTTGTGTTCTTCATTTTGTTGAACTTCTCCCTTTATTTGATTCAGTTCAGTACATTGTCTATGACATTAGTTGAATTCACTGTTACCGACATGTGCCCTAAGTATCAATTATTTTTCATTTGCATGAGGGTCGTTACTCGCGGTCTTTGTTACGGAATTTTTCTTTTGCCATTGTGTATTGTTGTTCAGTGCCTTAGTTTCATGAATCAATTCTTTGGCCACCCTTGACTATTTTTATTTGTTGCCTCGATCTTTAATTTTAGTGACTTGTGGTTATAAGATTTATTATTATTATAGTTTCTCTAATATAATCACGTCACTATTTCCTTCCTATCCAAAACACGTAAATATATAAATATTTTGTTTTTTTTTACTTTATTTAATTGTCAATCACCTTTTCTTTACTTAGCACCAGTCCATAATGTACACTCATTCTAATTATTTTTTTTTTTATGAATAATTATCATGCAGGCTCCCAAGTTTGAGTTGTGCTTTGTTTTTTTCAACGACCTTAAAACCTCCTCTTTGATTCTTGTGATTTAAGTCACACTTCATTTATATTGTTTTACCAAAATATTCAATTAAGTGTTAATAGATACAAAGACTTCTCCATTTTTTCCTCTATTTACTTTCTCTTTCGATGTAGAAATTACCCATTCTCACTTGAACTTAGTGTCGGTTATGTCGAACAATTTTCTATGATTTCACCTCCCCGTTATTGACCTCTTACAATATAAACAATGGTGGATCCAACAATATCAACCGCTTTAAAGCTAACTATGAGATAATCCTCTAGATTGTTGTTTTGTTGCAACCCAAGCATTGATGGACTAAACTCATTAGAGGCAATAAGGCTAGCAAAATCGATAAGAAGTGCAAAGATAGGAGATAAATTGGTTTGCTCGACAATATAGTCAAATGTGATGCCAGTAATGGTGATGCAAAGACTTGTTGGAGGACAAAGTAGTCCAATGTAGGGGGGAGGGATGGATTTGACGATGGAGAAGTGGTTGATGGATCTGTTAGATGAGGAGCTGAAGGCAATGGTGGATGCAAAGAGGTAGTAGGAGCAAGCACCAATGATGCTGTCAATCTTGTTCATGACTGAGACTTTCATTATATTCTTGGCAGTTATGGAGCTACTAGGTTAGATGTTATTCACATAACCTAACCTAACCCATAAGAGAAATATCAAGGATGAACATATTTTTATTATAAAACTTAACGTTGTCCAATTTATGTGAAAAAAATTTATCAACTAAATTAATGGATGGTTTTATGTTGTTAGCAAAAATGTATCTCTTTGAGACCGGAAACCAAGCAGAGATACAGCAAAAGCTCTAAAGGATCAAGGGATTAAAATGGAGTGTTTTTAAAGTTGTAGCATTATGTGAAACATCACTCAAAATTTTGGGACATAATACTACTCGTTTTAATGCATCTTATCATAGTATTCTTGACATCTATGGAGCTAGTGTGCTAGATGTTTGAACTATTGATTCACATCGCCTGACTTAAACCATAAGATAAATCTTGTGAAGGTATTTTGATTACAAAAAAATTAATTTTATCCAAATTTAAGTGAGAAAAAAAATATTACTCCAACTAAATTGATGGATTATTCAATATCTTTAGCAAAATTCAAGGTCTTTGCAGAAGGGAAACCGAGTTGGGAGCTATAGCAGAACCACTGCAGGATTAAAATGGAGGTTTTTTAAAATTGTAGAACTGTGTGAAGCACAGTTTAAAACTGTGGGACCTAAATAACATCCACGCTTTTTAAATTGTATTGTTAAGTTACATTTATTTCTCTCATTAAACAGTACTTGTGAGGCACTTATTCATACACTGAACTTTTTGTAGTAGTAGTTCTTTTGATTGATCAATCAAAAAATCGTAGCAGTAGAACAATACATTTTGACATTGGTTTCTTTTATCCTTTGTCTGCACTTGATTAATTAGTTGGATCTTGTCAGATCTCTTACTTGATCACTGTTGATAAATTTTGATTAACTTGTCTGTCCTTGCTTCTGGATTTTAGAGACAACTGCTCCATTATCTTGGGCAACAAGAATGATGATTGCCCTTGGTGCTGCCAGAGGGCTTGCTTTCCTGCACCATGCAGAGAAACCTATCATCTACCGTGACTTTAAGACCTCAAATATATTACTGGACTCTGTTAAGTACAGATCTTTGTTTTGATCGATTCATTTCCTAGGTTTTGACATCTTTTTGATATTTTTCTAGTTTATTGTCTTGACTTTGCTTCTTTTTTAGGACTATACAGCAAAGCTATCTGATTTTGGGCTTGCAAAAGCAGGGCCACAAGGTGACGAGACCCATGTTTCGACGCGGGTTATGGGCACCTATGGATATGCTGCTCCAGAATATGTCATGACTGGTATTAAGCTCTTTCTGAATAAAAAAAAGGAGGCATTTACAAACATATCACCCAATTCCTACGGATTTACATATCTAATGCCTAAAATTTACTTTCTACATGTATACCAACCAAGTCTTTCATACAACAACAACAACAACAAACCTTTATCCCACTAAGTGGGGTTGGCTACATGAATCCTTTTCTCCATTGCTTCCTATTGAGTGTCATATTTTCATTTAATTCTAATAAATTTATATCATTTTTTATACAATATTCCCAAGTCTTTCTAGGTCTATCTCTGCCTTTCTTAACATAAATCGAAACATAAAAAATCGAATCTAAAACATCTACTTTCCTAATAGGATCATCAGATGGTCGACGTTTAATGTGACCAAACCATCTAAGACAACTCTCTCAAATTTTGTCCGCCATTGGAGCTACACCAACCCTACCACGGATATTTTCATTTCGCATTTTGTCTCTAAGTAGTTTTATGATTCTCTTTTAAAGGCCAACATTTC
The DNA here is from genome assembly GCF_001263595.1 of Phalaenopsis equestris. Classification (NCBI taxonomy): domain Eukaryota; kingdom Viridiplantae; phylum Streptophyta; class Magnoliopsida; order Asparagales; family Orchidaceae; genus Phalaenopsis; species Phalaenopsis equestris. The sequence continues at coordinate 913,127 of NW_018164720.1, read as the reverse complement.
AACGCCTTAGAGCATTGCAGGTCTCACCACCAAATCATTCAACATCACATAAAAAAATGTCACTTTTTTTATTTTTAAAATGTAAAATACACCCTTTCATTTATTAGTAAGGTGGTATGCGTGTAAAAATTGAAGTTAAGATTTTAGATATGTAAATACATAGGAATTGAGGTGTGTCTGTAAATCTTCCAAAAAAATGTTTGCCAGCTTCTGTTCAGTCTGTCTTCAATATTATATACAGCATGGCTGCTTCTATGTTTTATGGCTTTTGTACTGTGTTTGATCAAAGTAGTTTTCAAATTTCTATACTATTTATTCCAGCCTTAATTAACTTACGATTTAGTATTGTCATCTGGCTAAGTTGAGCCATGCAACTTCATGTTCAACATTGGATTTTTTTTCTACCACCCACTCAAACTAGATACCACATTATGCTTTATTATAAGTGTTACCGCTCCAGTTCAACTTGTTTATGAAAGGCGCAACTTAAAACGCAAACTTCTTGTTGATCTTCCTCTTTCTTTTATCAAATTTCTATGAAATTACTCGGTTCTCTATTGGATTTATCTTTGGTTGAAACAATAGAAATTGTGCTTTTATAGAGAAACTTTTGAGAAAGATGGGGAGTACGTAGTGTTCTTAAGATGAGAAACAGTGAGAAAGCTTTAGGGTTCACACCAGGAGAAAATCTGTCATATTCTTTCCTTGGGATTTATGCCTTCCATGGCAGGAAGAGGAATGCACGAAAAGTCTCAGGAATCAAGATTCCTGTGATGGGAGAGGAAGACAACTGGTAGGATAGAGGAGAGAGAAATGAGGAAATTGAACCTTTCAAATTTCTTTCATAATTTATAATGAAACTATTATTCATCTAACTACTACTTATAGAAATAAAATTACAAGTCAATTCAAATTTAGTTCCAGATAAGAACTAAATTTTATCATTCAAAATAAGGATAATCCTAATAATTTGATTCAATAAAATTGAATCAAAATCCCCAAATTATTAAAAAATTCCAAGAAAACATTCAACAAGTTCAGAATAATTTTGATGCGTTTCTTATAGAGCATTATCCCCTCGCAGAACCTGAGTGTTTCTCCCACTAGTGAAATTAAACAGATTTTCACTGAGTAACGGAAAAGTATATGCATGTTTTTTTCTATAAAAATTAAACCATCTCTCTATCCAGACTTAGATCTTTAGAATCCATAGGGAAATGTGATATGTTTACGAGCTTATAGCAGAGGAAGAGGATAATGGCTGAATTATGGGTAATTGATGGCAGTCAATGAGGAAGTATTTCAAAGAGCGGATGATGCTTGCTGTAGTCTATGGCATTGAAGTGAGAATACCTTGTTGGATCAACCTGTTGATCATGAGAATTAGTCTAAGGGAGTACTTGGTTGCTTGTAGGCACAATATACATTATATAAAGTCAATGAACTTTGATACAATGCATTATAATGCAGTTTCTAATTAGAAGTCATTATGGTTTTTTACTGCAGATACTCTCAAAAAGAATTATTTTATTTCACATATAAAATTAATGAAAAGTTCATTAGTTTCTATAACCTGTTTTACTATTTTGTGTGGATTAATAACTAATATGGGCTCTAAGTGAGACTGTTCTGAGATTCCTAAATGTAATTTAGGGGTGGATATAGGGGGCAGATATTGTGAAATAGCAAGAGAAACATAATATGCGAAGTTGGTGTAGTTTGGAAGGGGATTAGAAAAGTTTGGCAGCTGTCCGGATTGAAAAGAGCAGGAGAACAATGAAACTAGCGATTCAGCATGGCTGCCGAGAGAGGTCCACCACCTATTCCCAAATAAGCTATTGACACACCATTTGCAAAAGTAAAAGGATACATCTTACAGCACATCTTAGGATAGAAAAATCAGAGAAAACATTTTCTAAATACATAAACCAAACACAAGCGTCCCAAGCCCAGAAATTAACATGTAAATAGTTTCTATGCATCTATTTCAAATATTATAAAAAAAGGGGCCCACAAGGCTTGACATAAGTTAGTATGCGGGAAAGTCCCACTACAGGACTCCATGGGACTGGATTCCATTCTTATCTTGATTCTCGCTTAAGCGAGGATCGTGGAATCGCTCCTGTACCACTTAGGGCTCATTTGGCTGACTGTAAATAGAAAACTAGTTTAAGAAAATGATGATTTGATTTTGATTCATGTTGAGTGTGACAAATAAATAATCACTGCTAAGGTGGTTCGGGGTCATTTTGTGGAGTTTTAAATCACTGTTATACCTAAATAGATGCAAACAGATGATGAATTTAACGAATTTCAATCTTTTCTGAAAGCATGATTTCTGTCTTTAAGCAATCATAGGAGTTCTTAGGAAAGTAGACAAATTTCTTTGGAAGTAGTGGTTTTACCATGAGGTCAAATAAAATCTCTAAATAGTTGATGAACGGGGAACCTGAGGCATTTTTATCCAACAGGTTTATGTTGTGCCAGATTCAAATCTCCTGCAAACTGTACGCAAACGGTACTATTAAAGGACCCATACATAGCCACTCGAACTTCTAACATCACTAGGTTGAGTTGTCATGATTTATTTTTATAATGTCAATGATGAATATCTTTGCTCTCTCATTCATTTCAATTATTCAGATGTTAAACACAGAATTAGAATAACTTTTTAGCATTGTTTTCTGAACTTGAGATTCATGAGACACTTAATCGCGGACTCATTAATAAGAATTTTTTCAATAGCCATGAATTGATCCTTGGTAGATTTACGAAGGTGCTTAAAACCGTTTCGTAATCCTTGTAATAACTTATTTAATAATTTTTTCAATTAGGAAGATTTGGGCTTATTGTATAAAAAATGCTCTTGTTTGTTGCTGTCCTGTATCTATGAAAGATTAGTTTGTACCGCAAAACCTCCTTTTTGGCTCCATCTTTAACAGAACATTGAACACTTTTGAAGGTTCTAATTGATATGGTTTTAAGATGGAGCAGCCTTTTATGTAACTAATCGCTCTTCATTCACAAACTCATACCCTCACCACACCAAGCCCAAATCAGTTCATCTCCCCTCTCCTCTCCAGATGGTACTTCGGAGAATAGTTTTGCACACTAAGAGCACTTATTTCCATCCCTACTCTCCTTAGATGATTGTCATACAAAGCCTGCTATAATGAAGGAAACCTCAGTCAAATTTGAGCCATCAAAGCTCTCAGCTATTTTTGCTTATTGTAGGATCTTTACTGTTTGGTTTACCTCACAGGTGCCTGAACCTGTACTGTAATACTTCTGCATCTTCTTCTACAAAACCTCATTTCACCTTCCCTCCATGTAATTTTATTCCATGTTTCTCTTCTGATACACCATTGAATCCCAAAAAAATCTCTCAACAGGTCATTTGACCTCAAGGAGTGATGTCTACAGCTTCGGAGTCGTCCTTCTTGAGCTTTTAACTGGCCGGAAATCCATAGACAAGACCCGGCCTGGCAAGGAGCAGAGCCTTGTAGACTGGGCTCGTCCCAGGCTCAATGACAAGAAGAAGCTGCTCCAAATCCTTGATCCGAATCTGGAGGGCCAGTACTCCATGAGAGCAGCTCATAAGGCTTGCAGTCTTGCCTTCTACTGCCTCAGCCAGAACCCAAAGGCAAGACCTCTAATGAGTGATGTAGTGGAGACATTGGAGCCACTGCAGGCGAGCGATAATGGCATAAGCGGCATCCCTGACTGCAGGATGAACAGAAGGCTTGCAGCTACCAGCATGGGTTGTCGGCCAATTCCGACAGCGAAGTGTTCTTCGCCCGGCACTGTGGCCGCTTGCCGAGTGAGATGATCCTCCTCTTGTACATTTGATGATTCTACTTGTTGACTTGCTATGTGCGTCTGTGTTTTATCTTTGTGGGCTATTTTCCTTATTTTTGTTGTTAATGCTGCAATCTTAGGAGAGGAAACCCAGCCAAAGGCAGGGTTTTTGTTGGAGTAATGGATCTGTAGTTGTGCGCTCAAGAGGCTGATGTCTTTTTGTTACCTCAGTGCTCGTTTGAGGATGCGGTGGTTGTAGTGCTTGTGTTGTGTTGTGTTCTTTAGTTCTGTACTCTGGCAATATTTTAAGGCCCAAATCATCTTATTTTCTCTTATGTGACTATTCATCCTTCAAGAGAGTATTATGATGATAATGTGATCATGAAACTAATCATTATCCAGCTTACATATGATTGTGATTTTGTGATAACATAAAATGAAAATTGCATGTGAATTCAATTTTATCATTTTGAAGAATTAGGGTCTATTTGATTTTCTCATTGCTTTTGCTTTTCAGATCATAAATTTGTGTAGAGGACATACTTAGCCAAAGTTAGCCAAAGTGAGATGACTTTTCGTAGAGGACATACTTAGCCAAAGTGAGATGACTTTTCAAAAAAAAAAACCTAGCTAAAAGCGTATACATAAGAATTGTGACATTCACGTGTTAGCTACACCTAGTGGGGGTTAGCATAGACTGCCATAAAATATTTTTTAGGTTATCTTAAGGGACATGTTCCATTATTAATTAATCTACCAACATTTATTGGTTCATTTTTTTGTTAGAGGGTTAGTCGCTCTAGAAGTCAATTTGGAGCTTTAAAAGGAATACATTTCTAAAGTTGTAATACAATTGAATGTTCAAATATGAACTAGAATCATAAAATTAAAATTGATATTTAAAAATTAAGATTTGAAAAAGTGTGGAATTGAAATGGCAATCCCAAGTGCATGGGCAAAGTGACACCTTATTTTCCTTGGTTAAATGAATTTAGAGAATAATAAAATCAATTAATTTTTTTTAAAAAATTAGTCAAACCATGGTCAAAGTGAATTGCTTGACTTTCCAAATGCCTTGGGCAAATATTAAACCTATTTTTATAATTGTTTAATATTTTTTAAAATCATCACCCAAGAGGTAAAATAATATAAAAAATACTTAATAAAATTAAAAAAAAATTGCTAAAATATTGGGCATTTTTTTGTTTAACTTTAGACTGGAAATCTCAAATTAAGCCTATTAGTGAAATAATTTTTTTATTATTATTAAATAGAATTTTTAAAAATGAAAAATACTTAGTATAATGCACATATATCCAATACACATGGAATTTTAAATCCATTCCAGTGAATAAGGAATAAATATTTCTAAATAATTCTAAATTTATTAAATTTTTTTGATATTTTCTATTGTTAATATTATAATAATCATAAAGAAAAGCTTTAAATTTTGAAAAAAAATCTAAATTATTAATTTTGTTTAATAAATACTTAAAATGATATTTAGAATGAAAATAGTAGATGAATAGCAAGATGAATCAGTTCAGGGTGAACCAAATCTAAAAGTTAACAAATAAATACTAACATCAATGGTTGTATTGCTTACGAATAATACACGAAAAAACCCAATTAGCGTCGGATACTGATGCTACTTGAGTATTTTTCCGACACTAATTCAGATCAGCGTCAAAATAGCGTTGGTTTTTTATGACGTTAAAATGAGAGTTACTAATTTATTTTGCGTCGACATTAGCGTCAGATTTTAATTTGCATCTTAATTAGCGTTAACAATAGCTGTCGCTAAGAAATACCGTCAAACATGCAAGCGATGTTGGAGTAACGACGCAACCACACCAAAAAAGGTCGTCGCTAATTAACGAATGTGTAAGGACGTGCAACTCTACAGTGGTTGGCTCTCTATAAAGCTTTTTGGTCTGTCTACATGATTAGATAAAAACATAAGTCATATAATTACATAAATATGTAAGCTTTTGAATTTTGGCATAATCTTACCAGCCTTCAATAGTGCTCCGTGTGGTGGAACGAACTTCCAATGTGGAGTGCAACCCCTCTGGTTGCCTCTGGTGTCCAGTTTTGTTGATTTGTCTGCCTCTTTCTCTGGTACTCCGGAGAGGCTCATGCTCGGTTTTACTCAACCGGGACTTCCTCCCCAACCCACTAGGGCCTCTACTCCTTCTTACTCATCGTCGTGAACATTTCCTCGAGTCTATGCCTGACATGAATTTCAAAAATATGTTGGAGCTGCTTGTGATGTTCCAGCATCCTATAAAATGACCTCTACAAATTAGAATGTAAGCTTGATTAGCATATAAACAAAGGTAGATATTAGCTCTTTATTTCAAATTTACATATCATAAATTGAACTTCCTAAAACATATCCCGAGTGGCAATCAAGATATGCTGCCATGAGAGATATGGCTGGTCATATTTGCTCCGGGTGATCTTCGTGGTCTGCGTCAAGGGCGGCCTGAAGGGGTATAACCTGCAAACAATTCATTATGTACATTATAAAATTGAATGAAAAATTGAAATTGGTATATTGTAAAAAAATAAAGTTGACTTACGAGTCTTCCTCTGACTCAATATAGACTCTACCGGGGGTGTGCTGGAGTCGAGGGCCCTGACTCATCGGATGAGGATGATGGGTGAAAATAAGGTGGAGTGGGAGGTGCTGCCTACCAGGTACTTGGTGCAGGATGAGGGGCAACAGAAGGGGTTACGGGACTGACTGCATAAGTGTCGTACCTGTCAATGATAATGATAGCCTTCTTCAGCCTCCGATACGTGTTCCATAAAGTCCCTTGAACCCAATATCTCGGAAGGCTGAGAACGTTCCATCTGCAATGGGAAAAAAAAACTAGAATTAATAAGCATGATTAGTATGTAATATAAAACAAAAAAGCAAAAACAGAAAAGTGAAACATGTCGTGTCTACGCATAAAATCAAGAAAATTTAACAAGATAACTACAATGTAAGAAGCAAAAGTAAAAGAAAAAAGGAACAAAAACTAATCATCTAAGTATACATACCATTTTTAATCTATTTCATTCGATGATCTAAATATTGAAGAACTTAAAATTTGTTTGTCAATCTTTTCATTATGTTCATCCATAGCTAGAGAGACTTCTTCATGATTCCCCGTGGTATCCTCTAGGGGCAACTCTTCATTGATTGAGCTAAGCTGAATAATAAAAATTAGAAAAAAACTGACTCTTCATGATTACGTTCAATAAAATTCTACATCTCAATAATGTTTCATGGCCTATTCTTCAATACAATAGCCCAATCAAGTTTATGCCTTGCTCGTCTAAGATATTAAACATGAAAAACCTGATTAGCCTGAATTGCTAAAATAAATGGGTCATACTTTGCATATCTTCTGTTCATCTTAACTTCAACACTATAATATGGGTCTAGTGTCTGAGTTCCTCGATTAGGAATGGGATTCAACCACTCACAATTGAACATGTAGACATTGCATTCAACATAGTCCAGATATTGCAATTGAAGTGTTTCATTTTGTATGTCATAATAGCTGATCTCATTATCAGTGTCTGTTTCCTCTAACACAAACACCACAATTATAAGTTTATTTTCCTTTGTGTGAAATTTGTAACCATTAACTTCCATTATTAGTTATGCCTTCATGCTAAGATTAGGTCCCCAAGCAAGATCTAATAAGTCTTGTTATGTGATTATGTTGCTTGTGTCATGAACATAGTAGAGGTTCCATAGCATAATTAATATAACTTTGTATAGTACGATTACACAATATATCAATAAATTTAAAAGTCACTTCAACGTAGTTGTAATTTGAACCGTTTTGAAAATTCTACTTCCATTTTTCTTGCTTACAAGAGAGTCATCCTCTACATTCAGACTCTCCATAAATAACCTACAGACATCATTGTGACTTGTATGTCTGAATTAATTTGTAAAGCATTTCGTAAAAAAAAAATGTTTGATTATATTTAATCTTACTATAGGGATGGTTGTACTTCATTGTAGTTCAGTAAAACATACAAAGTAACTTTTTGAAGCTCTCCATCATTTAGATAACACGTACATGCCTATCTAATGGTTCATCGGATATCTGGAATGTTCATAAATCTTTTTGCAAAGACATCTAACCAACAGTTTTATGTGTATGTTGCCATTAATAAAAGTAATAAGAACAAAAAGTAGTTGTCTCCTTTAATAGGTATATCTCACGCCTCAAACCCTCAGGACGTGATTTATTCTTAATTGTCTTTTTTCTTTTATTAAAAAATCTGCACAATATAGTCTTTTTAGGAAAAATAAGATAATATTTCACTCTAAAATAAAAGATATATCCACCTGTACTACATCGGACCCCGCAGTAAAGTCTTATGACACAGATGAACAGACAGATGCTCCATAAAGTCAAGAAAGCTGGGAGGAAATATCCGTTCGAGCTTGCACATCAATAATGTAATACTTGCGTCAAGATTTTACAAAGAATGAACAACTAATGTGCCTGAGCAAAACTCCTTGAAGAATGTACTAATTTTGATCAATGGATCGAGTACCAGCTTTTACGAAGTATTAAATGCAATATATAATAAGTACTACATGAAAATATGACAATCGTGACTCTTCATGCCAAATATTTTCCCCGTGCCCAAATCAACACATCGGCTTATGTTATAGGCACAACCACTTGGAAACTTCAAAGAATGCAACAACTTAAATATTTTTTTTTCATTTATTCGATGTGAGATAATATGTTGTTTTGAGCTTCTATTACTTTACCTATATTTATCTCTTGCAGTTCTAACCCCTTCATCTTGCAATATTCTTTCAAATCCATACTTGCATTGACGTTGTCCTTTGTTTTTCCCTTGATATCAAACCCCTTTAGATAGCTCAATGACATCATTTTAAGCTTTAAACATTTTTATTTGGCATGATGATCGTTATATTAATAGTTAGGGATTTTCAAAGGCATAGAATATCAATTAAAAGTCATAACAATATTTTCATTGATTCAAAAATTCTTAAAATTTTAGGTTGGTTCTCTTTATATATATATATATATATATATATATATATATATATATACACAATATCAATTTAATATTGCTCAAATAAAAATTACCTACAAGTTGTCTTCTAAAAAGGTTGGCATATGGCCATGACATGCATTTCTCAGGTTTAGAGGTTGTTTTAAGCAATTTATTTATTTTTTTAAAACTATTTTGGTTGATTCTCTATTTCTCATAATTTAAATAAATTTTATTTTAACTATTAATCATAGAAAAATACTCCTAAAATTTTTAATATTGTCTAAACAATATATTTTAATTTATTTGTGCTATTTCATGAAATTGCAAAATTATTATGAATAATTTCATATTTTCAATTTAAGAATGCTTATTTGGCATGGTCAAAGTCTGCTATGCAATTTCATCTCATAAAGTTCACATTTACTAAATCCAGTGTGTAAATGTACTACCGAGTTTGACATTGAGCAATGAAAGCACAAGGGAAAAGAAATGAAAGATTTTAAAATACACGAGTAAATATGATATCGAGTCTGCTTTCTAAAAATCAATGCAGAAAAGTTGCGTCAAGCGGTCGACACATGGTCGATGCTATAGCGTCGGATTAGCTTCGGTTATGATGGATGCTAATCTCACTTATTAGCGTCGGCATGGACGACGTTAAGGCCAATGGTAATGACTAAAATAGTCCTACCGCGAACTGCAGCTCCACTTCATGCTCATTTCCTTCGTTTAGCTTTCGCTCATTGCCATCGAGCTTCTTCGGTGATTTTGGGTTCGATTCATCACTCTAACCCTGTTCAACGTGAGAAATCTTCTTCCACGCCTCCAAGCTTTTGTTTAGCATAATTTTTTTTTTTTCATTTTCCATTGTTGATTATGCAATGCATATGAATTTCATAGTTTTCCCTAAGGATAGGTGTGAGATATATTAATACATGAGAAATTTGTGCAATTTATGAAAATTTTTGTATGAGGTATATAAATGCATAAGAAAATTGTGGTGTGTATGTAAATATGAAATTTGGGTGTGAGGTATGCGAATGCATAAGAAACATTGTGCTATGTATGTAAATATGAAATTTAGGAGCGAGATATGTAAATGCATAAGAAGATTGTGGTATGTATGTAAATATTTGTGGGCTATGGGTCACGGGTATGATGTGTAGGTGGCCCACGGATTAAGTAGGAAGTTTAATGTGTAAGTGCACTAATCTGTAGAGCTACATTCATGATACAGATGGATATTTGAAGTGTCAGATCGTGGATTTATAACAGATTATATCCAAGAAGAAAGGGATTAACTGACTAGTTTATCGTTGGTGTTGAAGAGTTCGTGCATGTGGCATCGCAGTTGTCTATTTACCTCTCAAAAGATAGGTTATGATGCCCCTATGTGAAGCATAAGAATCAAGCGTACCTGACACCTGAAGAAGTGAAGTTGGACCTAAACCATAAGGGATTTAAATCTGATTATTGATATTGGGCTTCACGTGGTGAATTTGAACCAAATGTTCAGTACGGTCATGCGGGAATCTCATTAAGTTATACCACACTAACTGTTTACAATTCTTAAAAAATGTTCAGTACATCCTAAATTTTGATGTAATGATCATCATACCATAGGAAAGTTTTTGAAAGGTTAAAATAATGTCATTGAATTGTCTCAAAAGTGTGGTGATATTCATTGAAAATTATTTGATAAGTTGATGTCATTGAATTGTCTCGAGAGTGTGGTAATTTTTGAAAAAAAAGATTTATCATATAACTATGATAGAGTTGAGAAATATATTTTTCAAGAAATTAAATAAATATTATCAAAAGGAGATGGAAATCGTAGATTCCTCACAAATTCTTCTAAGATTAATTAGAGTTAAGCATAAAAAAATGTCTATCATAAGTTTAGCTAAAGTTAAATTTACTCTAGAAAGGATACAATTTTGATTTGAATGATTAAAAGAGTTTATCCTCTAATCTTTAATAAGCTCTAATCTTTAATAAGTCCAGAAAGATCTTATTATTATCCTAATATCATGTCCTAAATTAGTCTAAGTTAAAGTTTAAGAAAGATCTTTTAAATAAATTAAGGATTATAAGTTGAGATTGAATTTCCTTTAAATAATTCTAAGAGTAAGTTAAAGGTTAAGCGAAAGGTATTCATCTATTCAATTAAAATAAGTGAGGTTTAGAATGATAAGCCTAAGCTCAACTTGGAAGGTAACCTACATTAATTAAAAAGTTTTGACATTAAATAGCTTATATTTAATAGAGAGTACCAACTAAGTATGTGAAAAGTTTCACTGAGGAGGGAGATTAATAATACACATAAAAATATATATTGAGTTAAACTCTGATCATAACAAACACTTAAAAAAATACATTATTATTTGAAAAAAAGTTAATTGACTAGAGCTAATAAACAAACTCTTAAGTTGAAAATAAACTAAACCACTAACATTTCAATCCTCCAAAGAACCCTAATTGATCGTGAACACCCCCATAAGTTTTTATGAACCCATTAACTTTTTTCTACTTTAAACTTTTCATATCATCAATGTTCAATGCATTTTTATATTACTAAATGTTTCAATGCTCTAAACAAACTAACTTAATTGCTTATCATAAAATAGAAGGCTCCATTCAATCATCGCCAAGTAACATTAGATTTCATTCCACAAACATTCTATTGAATTATTAAAGCATAGCATTTGTCAATAAGAAATTGTAGAAAGTGGATTCACCACTAAGATTAAGCATGATAAATGAAGCCTTCACATAAAAGCAATTTCCTCATGCTTCTGAGAGTTCTGATTATTTATTTATAGTTACTTCCTCGTCAGAATCAACTTATTGCCAGAAACCTAAAGAGTTGGCAACTGCTGTTTGCTGGCGGCTTGTTCATGCTAGAAAGGAGGTCCATTTGGCAATCCAGAATTTTTATAGATTATTTAAGTTATTGTTCCAACTAAGTGTTCTCTTCTGTAAGCTCTTTCTGGTGGCTTTTGCAGGTTGGTCCAGCTTAAGAATGGATCAGTGAGTCATGCAAATAAGTATTATAATAATTTTGAGGTATAAGTTCATGGCATGGGTTAAAATATTAAGGCAAAAAATTCAAGTTTGGTCTTTCTTTTTTTTTTTTTTTGTTGTTAAATTTATTTAGCATAATGTATTAAAAGTAAAAATTTAGTAAGCGATTGAGTTGCTTCTCTATGAGGAAACATGGCTGGCCATAGTGCAATTACATGTTTTGAAAATTGTATCATATATTGATGAATGTGAAGAATGAGGGGCTTAAAGAGCAATAGTTCAATCGGATAGGACTGAGTTAGGGCTGTCCAAATGACGTGTTGTTCATGAACAGCTAGTGTTCGGCTCGTTAACTAGCTCGTGTAAGATTTGTTCGCTAAATTAACGAGTCGAACATGAACACACTTTTTGTGTTCAAAATATAAATGAGCCGAACACCAACAGTGATATTTTTTAACGAGCCGAATCAGCTCGTTTACACCCTTAGACTGAATGATGCAAAAATTATTTAAATTATTTTATCATGATTTAAATGTTGTAATAACGATGCAATGATACTATTTTTACAAAATCAATATATAATACTCTAATTTTGGACACTTATCTAATTCATATTTTGAAGGTTAAATTGCAGAGTGACCATCTGCATTGATATTTACCATTTAATCATCCATGTGATTTTTTTGAACTACTAAGCAGATATATTTAGACGTGTCACACTAAATTATTGAGAATTTGATAAAAATGAAAAATATGAGTGGGGGCTTTACCATGAATTTTGATTAAATTTTACTTTTATGGATATTTACATTAAAAATTTTGATTAAATTTTACTATAAAAATTTACTTTTATAGATATTTAATGAGGTAATTATTCTAATATATATATATATATATACATACTAATAAACGAAGGAGTGTGCCAATGTCTCCCCGCTCTGCTAGGGTTTTGCCTCATGACGAACCTTAGCGTTTGCTTTCGCTTCGCTCGTCTCTGCCTCTCGCGTCATCTGCCGATTTGGATTCGTCGCTCGTTATATATATATATACACACACTAAAAAAAAGGTAAAATTGGATCCCACTTTGTTTTTTGCATGGAAAAAGGGGAACAGAATAAATGTTAGTGCCCCCTCAAAACGAGAACAAGCGATATAGGTCTGTGCCAATGTCAAAAAGGCTATGGATGGAATGGCTAACCTCACCAAGATGGATTAGCTCTGAAGTAACCCTAAATGCTTTTTTAAATCCTGTTCTTTTTCTGTAGCTTTTCGATTGAAAGAGGAAATCATGTCATGCCGCTCAACTAACAAGTCAGATCAGTAAAGTTGTGGGCTAGATTTGATGGGAAATGACTTGAATTTAGTTGAAGTTTAGGGATTAAAAACATCATAATTATGTTTTGAGGAACTAATCCCCACAAATCTGGTGAAGATGTCCATCATTGTCTCTCTGTTTGCCCTCAATTTGTGCTATCTTAATCATGATGTCTATGGCCATTACAATGGTGTATTATTTTTTAATAAATATATTTAATGGATATAGACATAAATAATAGAAGATAATTAGATTTTCATGTGAAAAACTGAAGCCAAAAAGATTATTGAACTTGACCAAGAAAAAAAAAAATATTATTTAAAGGAGTTTAAGTTTTCACTTTGCTTATGTTACCGTTGTTACCATCAACATTGTGACAACAATAGTTGTATGATAGGAGTTGGACAGTATCAATTGTTGGTGATGGTCGACAATTACTGATCGTTGGTTTCTAATTTCTACAAAAGTTCAATTTATTTTTTGTGCTCACTTTTTATTCCTTCATATTAAGAATGAGATATCTATTTATTATGTTTAATAATTAATATTTTGATAAATTAAGTAAAAATTAAAAAAATTATATGGGATTGTTCTCGTTGATTTCTTTGATCATTGAACATATCAGTCAGTATTTGTGTTATTTCGTTCATTTCGTCGAGACATGCAATTTGACTTTAATTTTATTGAAATTAGAGCTCAGAATATGACTTTGGAAGTGATCTTATACTTGATCATATAGATTATTTAGTGATATATTACTGATTAATTCTAAAGATTGAGATCTAACTGCAAATTAAGATGGTTAAGATTTTATTTTTTTTGGCAGAAAACAAATAAATTGAATAATATGGGATTATTTTGTTATTAAACTTGTTTGCTATTCACAACCTATCTTAATGTTTGTGAAAAAAGGGGTCATGATCATAAAATCAATGAAAATTATAAACAAAATAATTTTCCTAAGTTGTAAATCAATATATATATATATATATTAAG